>NW_022883027.1:0-116675 GCF_011952255.1 Bombus vosnesenskii
TCGCCGCGTTCCGATCTTTTTGGAGTGTGCGAATTTCCTCGGAGAAATGGATGTTTTGCAACAATTTTATCAGTTTATTGTGCGTTATGCGTAATTCAGTAACGGTTAGGGGTGCCGCTCGGTTCCTTTTCTGTTTCCAACGGAGGCAACGAGCTATGATTCGTATCAACTTGGGCCAGGATGAATACCTTTGCAACAGACAGTAATCGGCGGGGTTTGTGGACAGACAAATCGCCCCCTTCTGCTCCGGTATTTCAATTTGCGGTGTTAGCGCCCATGTCGGCCAATAGCCTTCCGACTGGTAGAGCCATGCAGGACCGTGCTGCCAGATGGTTGGGCGCAGAAACTCTTCGGGTGTTTGGCGGCGTGATATTAAGTCCGCGGGATTGTCGTCGGTAGGAACGTGGCGCCAATCACGGATGCTGGTTTTTGTTTGAATTTCGGAGACTCTGTTAGCGACGAATGTTTTAAGGGTGTGAGGTGATGTATTGAGCCAATGGAGGACGATAGTGGAATCGGTCCAATAGATAGTTCGAGTAATTTTGTGTGATAGGGCTTGTTGTATTGTCGACATCAGGGACGTAAGAAGGAGGGCTCCGCTCAGCTCGAGCCGAGGAATGGTCTGGCACTTGAGTGGGGCGACTTTCGATTTTGCGGTTAAAAGTTGGGTCCAAACACGGCTGTTGGTGTTAAGGGTTCGAAGATAAATACAGGCTCCGTAAGCCTTTTCGCTGGCATCGCAGAAACCATGCAGTTCAATTTCCATTGCGGACTCGATTATTGCCTTGCGTGGGAACCTGACGTTGTTTAATAAGGGTAATTGGGCATAGTACCTTTCCCACTCTGTATGTAACTCGATCGGAAGTGATTCATCCCAATCGATTTTCGACGACCATATTCGTTGAAGTAGCATCTTGGCCCGAACAATCACCGGTGCGAGCAGACCGAGCGGATCGTAAATTTTTGCAATCTCCGAGCTGATGATTCGTTTCGTGACTCGAGACGGCGTGGGTTTGACTTCGACCGAGTAAAGAATAGAGTCGTCGGATGAATTCCAAACACTCCCAGCGTCTTCAAGGTTTGCGAGTCGCCCAAAAAATGTTGGTGATTTGTTTCTTCTAAGGAGAGTCCGTGTAATAAGTCATTATCGTTTGACGCCCATTTTCGTATGTTTAAGCCGGCCAGTTGAAGTAAATTGGTGAGTTCTGTTCTGAGCGTGAGGGCTTCGTCCTTCGTTTCAGCTCCGGTGAGAGCGTCGTCGACGTAGAAATCCCGCTGCAGTACCTGTGCTGCACGTGGAAATCGATGTCCTTCGTCCTCTGCCAGTTGCTTGAGGCACCGAATAGCTAGATACGGGGCTGCGGATAAACCGAACGTTACAGTGTTAAGCTCATATGTTTCTGTTTCTCCACTCGCGCTGCGCCATAATATCCTTTGATATTTCCGATCCTCTGGTCGTACGAGGAATTGCCGATACATTTTCTCGATGTCGCCGGTGAGTACGTATTGATGAGCGCGGAATCTAATTAATATATAAAATAAATCTTCCTGTAACTTGGGTCCTGTGTGAAGTGTATCGTTTAAGGAGGTTCCGGTAGTGCTTGGTGCCGATCCGTCGAAAACTACACGGAGTTTGGTGGTTTGACTCGATGCTTTGGTCACGCCATGATGGGGTAAATAGTATCCGTTGTCGTCGGAGTGGTTGTCATTGACCTTCGTCATGTGTCCCAACGCCAGGTATTCCTGTATTACCGTTCGATATTCTGATTCGAAGCGTTTGTCGCGCTGGAATCGGCGATTGAGTGAGGCGAGTCGTTTACTCGCCAGCGTTTTAGAGGATCCGAGTGACTGAAGCTGATCGTTGAAAGGTAGAGCGACGATGTATCGTCCTTCGCTGGTGCGTCGAGTGTGGGCTTGGAAGTGTTCTTCGCATCGTCGATCTGCCTCTGAGATATGTTTAATTGAGGGTCCTTCATCGATTTCCCAAAACCGCGCGAGGTCTGCTTGTAAAGTCGTCGTGGATGTGTGAAATATGTTTGTAGCGGTTTGGGAAGTTGGACTCCCCCCGATTACCCATCCGACTCGCGTCTTTTGCAGACGCAGTCCAGGCTCGTCTGGCTGCGTGAGGTTGACTTGTCCCACACACATCGACGCGAGTGTTGAACCTGAGCTTAATAGTACATCTATCGGAGCTGGTAAATGAAATCGTGGATCGGCCAATTTGAGATTTTTTGGTATCTCAAGTGTCGAACGATCGATGGGTTCGCTGGGAATTAAGGTTGATATGATTGGAATGATAAGGAACGTTAATGTCCGCGTGTATGTACCGTCAGTGGAAGTGATCGTGGCCGTGATGTGTCGCTTAGAGGTCGTTGTCAAGGTATCTAGAGCTCCGATCGGGACCGAACATTTGTTTTGCCTTATCCTTAACGATTTCGCTAATTCCTCGGTAATGAAGTTCATACTGGATCCGGTGTCGAGCAACGCTCGACAACGGATTGGTTGCTGTTTATCATTCAAAATATTAATCTGCGCTGTGATGACTAGATCATTGGACAGTAATTCGGATGCTATTAGTTTGATATGTTCGGTCATGAACGGAGTCGTCGATCGTCGGCGTCATTGGTTGTGTGTTCGTTTGTCACTGGGCGGTGGACTTGGAGACGCGGCTGTTCGTGGTGTTTCCGATCTGTGGTCTGTTGTGTGCCTTTTGCGACGAGTGGGTGATACGTAGGGTGGCAAAGAAGGTGTTGTGGATCGGCTATTTGATGGGGAAGATTTCGGGCTGGACGTGCTGGAACGAGACCCTGAATGGCGTTTTGTCCTATGCAGCATTGTATGATGTCGTTCTCCGCATACGCGACATGATCCTGCGAAACAATGCTTCGTTGTGTGCCCTTTCCCGGGGCAGTTGAGGCATAGTGATGCCCTTTTGACCTCCCGAATGCGTTCGCGAAGGGATTTGGTTTTGAAGGTGTCACATCTCCAAATGGGGTGTGGTCCTTGACAGGTGGGGCATGTTGGAGTAACCTGTGTCGCCGTAAGTGCATGCCCTCGTGATGCGCGTTGACGGACAGGAGTAGTTTGTTCCGGTGATTCTCTTGTTTGTCTGACTGTGGTGATCGGTCTGGAGCTTCGTGCTAATCTCTCTAGGAAGTTTAGTAACTGAATGTACGGAGGCACCTCGTTGTTGGGCAGCGTCATTTCCCATTGCTTTTGGATACTTAGTGGTATTTTCGGGAGGATGAGGCTGTTGAGCATAGCACTGGTATCGGGGTAGGATTCTCCTAATTTGTTCAATGCATATATGTGTTGTTTAAATGTGTGGACTAAGCGCCTTAATTCCGTTGGAGATTCCTTGGTTATCCTTGGATAATCAATTATTGCCATGCAGTGACTGAAAGCTGTGTATCGTGGACATTCGAAACTTTCCTTGAGAACGGCAATAGCCTGACTGTAGTTTACATTACTAAGGGGTAACGCGTTTAAACAATCGGCTGCTTCTCCTTGCAGGGCGGACTGCAGGTAATGGAATTTCTGTATGTCAGTGAGACTAGGATTTTTATCGATTGTGGAGGAAAAGGTATCATAAAACGTGTTCCATTTTTCTAAGCTTCCGTCAAAGGTAGGGAGCCGAAGATCTGGTAATTTAATGGATATCGGATTTAAACTTGCGGATGATGCACAGGTTGGAAGGTTTATGGATGTCGACGGCGAAGCTGTTTGCGCGTTCCTCAGAAGATTTTGTAGCCTTGTGTCTACCGCGACGTACTGATCCCTTATTTCGAAGCCGCGCGCTTGTTCCTCCTCGTCCAATACTTCTAATTCGAGTTGAATCGCTTCGAATTGACTCGCAACTTCGGTCAGTTGTTTCTCGTAATTCTTTAATAAGGAATTTTGCTGACTCTCAGATTGCTCGTACTCGTCCAGTCGATTCGATAAATATGTGAATCGGCCGCTACAATAGCCTCGTCTCCGACGCAGAGAGATGAGTTGGTCTTCGCTCGTCATCGTTGCCGAGGATAGGAGATGGTTGAAATAAGGAACGAGCTTACCTTACTGTCGTGCGGCGTGAGGTCGCGTGTATGTTAAGTTGTGAAATTCGTTGCGTTGATGATTGTCCAGCTGCGACGGAAGGCTGCTTGGTTGCGTTCCCTTGCCAATGGGATGTGCTTCTTCGAAGATGACGCGCCTGACGTCACTGGTTTCGCTGTAGTGGATGCTCCTGCTTCCGCTGCTGGTTTTGATAAAGTCACGTGGCACTGTGTGGTCACTGGTAAGTGCACTCTTCACTGGCACGTGATCCGGCTCGAAGGACCAAAATGTTTCGATCATTCGCGGAGAGACGCGATCACGAGATATCACGTCAACGAGAGTTGTAAGTTCTCGTTACGATTAAACAATCGACGCCACGAACTGATCGATTCCCTTATTTCGGTTATGATAATAAGGGTAGTTCAATGAGTTTCACAGAATTAACACAACTAAATTAATGTTTATTGTAACAACTTATTAACTATAAAATATAAATGGAACAACAAAAGGAAATGTTACTACGTAATGCGCGATACAAGATATGTGTAGACTGTTTGGCTTCTCGAAACGTTCTGATTCTTTCTGGAAGGCGACCCCCACTACCTTCGGATCACGCCACATTCTTTTACGCCAGATAAAATAACGGCCACGAATCGACGTTTCTGGAGGTCGCTCTGCTTAATGAACCATGCGCTTGCCACTACAATGTTTATTTTGCCGGGCAGCCGCGACGATCCGTCTGCGACATTATAGTGCCGCGACCGACAGTGAAGAATATGATCTATGGCAAGCCGCATGGCGTAACACTTGTAGTGAATATACTGTACAATATTTGTAATTTTAGCGAATGTCGTGATGCTGTTCTGTAGGAGTACCAAAACACAGTTATCTTCTATTAGCAAATAAAATTCTATTTTTGATGAAATTTAGTAAAAAATATTAAAGTATCCGAGGAACAATTTCTTTTGCCTGCAAAAGTCACTTTGAGCCGGTGAAATCGAATCCTCAAGATTTTGATTAACTTGTGATGATCCGAGATACAGTAAAACTTTGCATCGCTCTATTGAAAAATATTTGTGCGCTAGGAATAAATCTCGAGTAAATAATGAGTTTACTATTTTAAAGATAAAACGTGTAACAGGCATTACATGTAAGAAATACAATGCGGGCAAAATAACAGCTCACTTAACATTTCTGTTAATTTCTAAATACATAGGATTTTTCACCAGATATTAGCGCTTTTATTGGAACAAACAAATGAAAATGAACAATTCCGTGTAACATATTTCGGAGCCATATTGATCTGATATGTCAAACATATACATTGATATTTCGAAAATTAAAAATTATTTTCTAGAGTTGACATGTTATTTTTCAGGTAAGTAAAATTTTTTTTAATGTATACTATATCTAATTTATTAAGTGTAATTACCAGTTATTTGCCCCACTTTTATAATTTCCTTTGTATATTATATACATTATAATCTAAAACGTAACGTAAAACTCGAAGAATAGGGTCTGCGTGTGGCGAGCCACGGGACAGAAACCGTTGGAATGTTTACTGTCGCGTGTCGCCACGAATATTTCTTTTAAGGAGAGCTATAGAATTACTCCATACCTTTATTAGGCAAAGCGTTCATCCCGTGACCGCGGCTACGTTCGGCAACTGACTGTCGCCTCGAGCCCAAGCTCATTATCACAACTCTCGAACAATTACAATCGGGTTGAATAACTACAATTGTTCAGTT
Source organism: Bombus vosnesenskii (assembly GCF_011952255.1). Lineage (NCBI taxonomy): Eukaryota > Metazoa > Arthropoda > Insecta > Hymenoptera > Apidae > Bombus > Bombus vosnesenskii. The sequence continues at coordinate 5,784 of NW_022883027.1, forward strand.
ACAGCTATAGTAGACTCTAGGTTAGAATGTTGCGGGATTATCCAAAATTCCAAAGGCTCCGGTGTTCTTTCATCTCCGACATATTTATGTGACACAGGTATATTCGTGTCGATACTTGTCTATTTCTACCGAATATTAATATACATATTTATAAGTACCACGAGTATATTCTCAAATGTACATGTTTCAACTAACTATTAAAAAACTAATTATTATAATCGCGATGTGCGAGAAGACCTATCCTGAACTAATAAATAAAGATTTGAGAAAAATGTTACTACTCACGAGTTTAAAAAATATCCGCGGTCATTATGCTCGCAAAAAGTTCTACGTAATACAACCCCACGCCGATTCGCATCTTTCCATCCTATCACACGATTGAGTGACCGGAGGAACAGAAATGCATGCGACTCACCGTTAGGAGGAACAGAGGAACAGAAGCGTTACGCCATCGAACTGCCGCGCTATCCCAGCAGAACAAAACACGATGAATGACTGCTGATTATTTGAAAAGCTGGAGATAATGAAAAATGCAAGTTTATTGAATTTGTAACTTTGCTAATAATAAAGATTGAAATGCTAATAAACTTCGATAAGTACAAAAACTGAAACTCTGATATGAAAGTTTAAAATCTAGAATAATTTCTGAAATATGTTAGTTATTTGTTTTACAATTCGATATTAAGACTTTAACTAACACTCTTTTTATTTTAATAGAAGAATAACCTGAGAAGATCCTAACCTTCCAAGTTTTTAATCAAATTGTATTCCTTAATTAATAGCGTTCAAAGCAAAATATACAAAATATACAAAATATACAAAATATACAGAATAGACATAATTAAAGTACGATATGTAAAGATACTTACGTTCTTGGCTTCTGAGCCACTGTTAGAACATTCCCAAAGATGACGGAAAAGTTGAAGCTGTGATATGTCTACAACAAAACATAAGATATCGTTTATATCGTTAATACATAATGTTACGTCCGGTGACTCTGTACACAAACCAGGCCCCAATCCGCGGGCAACATGACAGCCAGTTGTCTACGCATCGTTACTGCGTACCCTCAATAGTCTTCAGGACCCACCATAAATCTTGGCATTTTCATAGTTCTTTTATTTCAAGTGTTCCTTAAATTTATTGTCTACTACGGAATGATACGGGAAAGTTGGTTTTTCTCACGTTCGGTGTCTCCGGCTAGCAACTTTCTCTCCGGGGCGGTTAGAACATTTCCTTGCCCACCAACCTTTTTCTCATCCAATCAGAAGCAATGACTATTGCCCTCACTTTCCTAGTCAAAACTGTCATCAACAAATCCGATGGTCCCGTGCGCTAGACACACCCATCGCTAGCTTTCCTCCGCCATAGCGTCACGACCGGCATACTTCAAATCCGACGGACTGACGATAGAGATAAAGATGTGGCGGCACTCGGCGACAATGTATATCGCTGAAGTGCCTAATGAACCATCAACATCCCAACGGTCCTTCCACCGAAGGTTCTAGAAGAAAGAGCACGTGGCAACGATCGCGGACGCCTAGCAAATGCATGGACGGTGGGGATGTTGAGGGATGACAAAAGAAAGTAATCGAATCCGATCGAAAGTAAAATCGTAAGAGTCAGTCTTAGAAAGTCACGCCTAGAGTTCGGAAGTAGATTAGAAAAATAATAAAGTTTTCTTTTTTTATTTTTTACCTCAAATTCCTTTTTTATTTTGTTATTTTACGTGACAATAGCGTCGTCACCGAACTTTACTGATTTTCCATCTTTAGAACAGTCGACATCTCTTGACCGGGTTTCCACCCTTAGATCAGTCACCTACTTCACTTATCTATACGCACCAGCCCAACTATCTTCTCTACAAAGTTGTCGGAATAAAGTGCGAATTGTAAACCGTTATCTCAGTGTAATACTTCATATAACCACCTCTATTGTCCTAACCGAAATAGGGAATCGATCATTTCATTTGCGAGAATCATACCACGAATGTTCGTTATTAGAACACGAAACATAGTTAACACACAACGGTCGCGTGTTATAAATATCCGAAAATATTTCCAAGAATTCAAAAGTTCACAACTAAAAGAATGCTTAAAGAATGCTAGAGAAACGCGCGCGAAGCCTTGCTTTGAAGTATTTCAGTCTATTTGCGCGCCACCTCTATGAAAAAGACACAAGTTACAAAGTTGCAATATATGACGGAAACTATAGCAAATTCACGTAATATAGAAAAATAATTTGAATTCGATATACCAATACCTAGTGTGTTACAATCCCTATCGAAATAGTTAAAGCTATTATTGTTAAGATTTCTATGTTTCAAACTGTCTACACGAAGCTATCGTTAAATTATCAAGGATTCTACATTATGAATTACATTGAAACAATAAAATAATTTGTTACAAGTTCGTTTGAAATAAGAGAATGATTTCATATATTTGAATGAAAAAAAGTGATTTGTTTAATCGTATTTACTTTCATTTTAATATTCCAAATAATTACGAAACGATCTATTATGAAATATGTATCAAGTATATTTTAAAGTAGACATAAATTGTATATCAAATGTTACCCATGTTCGAATAAAAAGGCAATAGAACCGTTCATACACAGCTGTCTTAGTTAAAATAAATTAAACGTTACCAGATTTCCATGAAAATTCATCAGACTGATCGTTGATCGTCGTTGCGTCCATATATTAATATTCCTGTTACTTCTATATTATCCCTGCCATCGATCGATAACCTGCACAAAAACAAACTAGAAATGTATAAAATAATTACATGAAAATACGATCAAACGATCAATAACGATTTTATTACGAAAGCTTACGATACAAGCTACCGGTAACAGTATCATTTTGTAAATAGACGATTAAAGAGAGATACAAACAAAAAATTTCAGAAAACCACCTAATTTCATTATCTGAATGTTCGACAAATCGTTAAATAAACGTAGATTGATTAAACGATATTAATAACGAGATATAAACGATAGTAAAAATATAGTAATGACAGTAATGAAGAAGTGACGCCGCTAATAGGTTAGAATAGGTTACAAACCTGACGCAACGTGATCCATGTTATCGATAGAAAAGAAGACGACTGAATGGACTCGTCGCGCCTTAGTTTCGCTGAGCAGCTTCCAAAGTGGCGTGGTGGGAAGGATGACGGTGATACAAGCAGATACGGAAAGTCAAACGATCTACACAAAACGATCTTACACGAATCTTTCCAAATTTCAAACAAAGGATACATCGCGCAATATCTATATCTCACACAATGATTACATCGATCTTTATAAACATCGTACGATAATTCGTAGCCCCACTGGTTTGCATTCGGCATCAAAGACACATTTGTCTAACCTGGGATGAGAGAAAGAAAATGAAGCTACTGACGCTGTATGTGCCCCTAAAAGTAGGGAGAAGCCAAAGAGAAACTGCAATCAATCGGAAAATCAAATAAAAATCACGGCACGAACGAACGAGTTTGCGACCTTTCGGAAGAATCAATGGACGCGTGTTTCGGCAGAAAAAGAGAATAGAATTTTAATTTTCCTTGCAAGATGGATAAGTATCATTGTACACGATGAGCTCACAATGCTCTTAACATAGACTAATCTATCTTACGAATAATTAAGGCTAAAACGCACGCATTCCACGGTGTCTCACGGCGTATGTATTGAAATTTATCAATTAGAATAGGTACAGCATGTGGTTCCAAATAATTATACATGAACATTGAACTTATCGTCGAAGAAACGAAACCATGCGACTTACCAATGGTAGCACGCATCAATGGATGATGAAAACTGGTTGGCTTTGATCTAAATTGCACTTGCTCCCTTGATTCCATGAATACATTCTATGAATAAATTGATATAAATGAATAGAGTAATTATCATAAATTATTAGTTTAACTGTAGGTAAGGAATTAATTAGAAGAGATAAATGATTTTCGATATCTTACGATTGGTATAAAAGAAATTAGAATGCTTTTGCAAAAATATCTTAACCGCAGAGAGAATTGTTTTACCAAATGGCCGTCATTGAACGCTTGGATCGATTGATTAGGACGGAGTATTTAACGCCACCCTTCGGTGCAAACAATAACTGTGTACGCCGAAGGTAAAGAATATGAACTAAACCACCGAGCTTACTCAATGAATAAACCAAACTATCGTTCATCATTCATCTAAAGTAGTAAGTAATAATAATATACATAGTATCTGATTATTAATATATACGTATTGTTATTGGCAACGAAAATGTTTAACAAAATAGCAACTTACAAATCAAGTATGCATAGATATATCTAATATTTTTATATTCCAGATTAAACAAATTATACCCTGAAGCGCAATCTTATTTCGATCTTATCTCCAATTATTCTCCGATATTAATTGGCTAATTAATACATAGAACTATATTCGCAAAAACAACACCATAATACCTGCTATTGCAGTAACAAGTACAGTACCAATTAACTAGAGTAAGGGAAAAAATGAAAGAAATAGGCAGAAGAAAATATCCGTATTATTCGCTATCATAATTCGTTTGAAGCAGTCGACTAAAGTGGAAAATTGTTCGAAAATAATTTATTTGATCTTATAACTTAAAGTTAGTTTGTTTCTATGTTATTTTAAAAATAAACATAATAAAACAGTTAAAATGTTGGTTTTAAGCTCGTTCGGCTTATTGGGCTTATTAATAATAAAATAAGCAATATCGAATATTTATAACATTGTATATTTTGCCGAATATAATTAAAAAGATGTAATCTAGATAGAAAATTATTTCATCTAATAATTTGTATACTTTGGATAATTTCGATATTTTTGCATATTATATACGTTCTATGGATCGCTTCGCTTTTAGATCTGTCGTAAGTGCAGAAGAATCTCGCGCTACAATGCCTTAAGAATTATACTATGCGAATTATATTATTGACAAAGTAAATAGATTTTTTTAAAAATGTTATTTCCACGGTAATCGCGAAATACTGCAGTATTTGTATATAACTAATAATACAATATTGCTATATAATACAGTTTAATAATATAACTTAGTAATATAACACAATATTACAGATATATAGAACATTCTTGATATAGTATAGTAGTAGTATAGTAGTATAATAGTGTAGTGTAGTGTAGTGTAGTGTAGCGTAGTGTAGCGTAGCGTAGTGTAGTGTAGTGTAGTGTAGTGTAGTGTAGTGTAGTGTAGTGTAGTGTAGTGTAGTGTAGTGTAGTGTAGTGTAGTGTAGTGTAGTGTAGTGTAGTGTAGTGTAGTGTAGTGTAGTGTAGTGTAGTGTAGTGTAGTGTAGTGTAGTGTAGTGTAGAGTAGTGTAGTGTAGTGTAGTGTAGTGTAGTGTAGTGTAGTGTAGTGTAGTGTAGTGTAGTGTAGTGTAGTGTAGTGTAGTGTAGTGTAGTGTAGTGTAGTGTAGTGTAGTGTAGTGTAGTGTAGTGTAGTGTAGTGTAGTGTAGTGTAGTGTAGCGGTATAATTTTTAAGCAACTTTTTTAATTCAATCTATATGTAATGCTGGAAAAATGTGCAAAGCGCAGAATTCGAGGAGGATAAAAAGTTTGGCCGATATAAAACGCGAGGGAGAGAGCGCGTTGCGGTGCGGCGTCGCCGCGTCGCCGCGTCGCCGCGCCGTCACGTAGGTCGGTTGGTAGGGTAGAAGGAGACAGGCGTATGCATAGAGAGAGTACGCACGTATAGGTCGCGAACTGGAAAGGAACGAAGCCACCGCGGTAAGACAGAAAGCGTACGAGATAGATCTCGGTAGAGAGGGGCGGAGGGCGTCAGAGGAGGGTCGCGAAAGAGAGCCAATGAGCTCGACGAGTCGTCGAGTCGCCGTGTTAGTAAGAGTACTTGCTCTCTGATCGTGACTCGCTGCATCCTCGTTCGGAAAGGGTCGTGTCCTGACTCTGTCAGTAGGAGTTGGAGACCCGTGGCAAATTCTTCGATTTTTCATCCATCCGATACTCGATCGATTCGTCACAATTTATCGATTTCGTGCTTACCGACGCGGTAACGTCACTGCTACCGTGTGTTATCGTTTCACTCGCGTTTTCTATCCGCGCCTTTTCGTTTTTCTTTTTCCCATCGATACGATACGTAGGCTGAATCGACGACGGCCGAGATCCAGGTCGTCCGGACACGAACTCGACGACAGTGGCTATGTGCAGCTATTACGCTCGAATGAACCGTTGATCGTCGATGATCGACCGTGAGAATCATCGATAATGAAACTGTTTGGTGGCTATGTGACGGGTATGAGGCTGTAAGAAAGCCTTTCCATTGGAAGATAATGTGAGATCGATTCGTTTTAGAGTCGTTCGACGATCAAATAATGGTGACGGTGGTGGCAATGCGACGAAAAGGGCATCGTAAAATAGGCAATGAAAACGATTGCCCGAAGATCTTGGCACTTTTCGCAGTGTGAACGAAACTGCATAGAACGTTACGAAATTCGTAAACGAAAGATTTGAATTTTTGTGTATTTAACCAACGAGTATATGCCCGTTTCATACTTTGAAGATTTTTTTTACGAGAAAGGGGAGAAAAAACGAAGGGATCGACGCTTTGTTGTTGCAAGACGATCGATATTTTTGCGAATTATACGGTGTCATTTGAAATAGTTGGGAAATTAATAACGAAAAGTGAAAATTATTGATATCGATATCGTGAATATCGAAGTAATATCGTTCCTTAAAACGTTCTTTCTTCGTTCGTTCTTAAAACACGCGTACGTCTCTATCGTCGATAACGATCGATAAATAAAATTAATCGAATTGAAAATGAAATTTTTTACAGTCAAGCGAACGCTCGATCCCGCGTTGAGAAAAATCGTAGGGTTGAGGAAGTGGAAAGGCAGAAATTATATTAACCGATTCAGCATCGAATATCTTTTAGACTGTGAGAAAAAGATCTCTCTTGTCAATTATCGATAATAGAAGTACATTTTTTTATCTCTCTTACTTTCCTACATCGAATAATCGGACGCATCTTTTTTTGAGGAGGAGGAGGAGGAGGAGGAGGAGGAGGAGGGCGCTTACAATCCAGGCGCGATAACCGAGCTTCAACGTGCCAAAGCTGAGTGAAAGGGAGAGAGAGGGAGAGAGGAAGAGAAGTCTGATTATTAAAATCAACCTATCGACTGCCGCTTCGTTCAACGTGAAAGATCTGGTTAAGCAAAAAGTGAGAGGAAAGCAAAGGAAAAGGGACTCGGTCAGTGTCGTCGGTACTCTTTTCCATTATGTAGCCACGATCTTCAAAAGGGTTAGAGACCTGCGGAACAGGGAAACTCGGTCAATGATATCGATGTCCGCGCGCGTCCGACAGCCAGCATGTTTAAAAAAGGTGGTTTATCGATGGTAATAAATCACGCAACTTGGCACCAATGCTACGAACCTCGAAGCTTTCAACGGATAACTAGCGATGGTATCAAGTTCGTTATATACTCGGAGATCTCCGTTTAAGGCTGTAGTTTAGACTGTTATCCAGATTTCTTGTTACATTTGCTACTTTTGCTACTACTTTGCTACTTTTGTTCGGAATTGTCGCATCTGTCGCCCTCGAGCGATTTTCGAGCTACGTATATACAAAATTCAGCATCTACGTATAAATCGGAATGAAATGTAAAACTCGCTAACGCTCGCTTTGTAGCGTTCGAATTCGTTTTTGGAAAATAAATTTCTCGCTGTCGTATGAAAATACATACGACTAAACGAGTAAAGATACGAAACTTTGTATATTCGAGCGCAATTAAATAGTAATAAAATAGTAAATGCTGTAATACTTAGAAGGACGTACAAATACTTTTCGTAGCCGTTGCAACAGTTGGTGGCTACAGTTACGTTTGCCAAGTATTGGAATTCGTTGTAGCTCTTAATGAGGATGAACCGAGAAATTATTATAATTATGCGAACGGAATACTGGCCGTGGTAAGGTGTTGACAGAGTAATTCCGACTCTGTTTCTGGAAATACGGATTCGAGGCGAGGGAATTCGAATCCGGTTATCGGTCGACCTTCTCTTTCTTTCTAATTAAATAATGAAATTTCGGAAACGATCCTCGAATCGGATCGATTCGACATCTCTGAACAATGTATTCGTTTATCCGTTTGCCCTCTGCTCGATATTTTGTACGCTCTTACAAAAAGTATTTACATTCTACGACATAGATACGAAGATAATATCTTGACTGGCTGATTTTAGTAAACGAGACGAAGCAAAGAAGAAACTAGAATTCAGAAATTAACAAACGTTCTTTTTCCTTTGCAAATGGTAAATCTACGATCTTCTTAGCGTAAATCGGTGGTTAAGTTGGTATTGTTCGTCGTTGAACATAGTAATCGTTTGTAACGTATCTAATACAGCGATCGATTTGAAAGAGGCAAAGAACGTAACAGAGCTACGGGGGAAGCTACGGTATCGACGTATTATCGGAAGGTTGCAGTGTGCAAAGTTTTCGCACACGACGAAAGTGTACGACGTGCTTTCTACGATTTTCTGTCGTTGCTGTGGCTTTGGTAGGAAAATGACGCTGTACACGTTAATATCTCGCGTATAATAAGACGGACGTTTTTTACCGGATCGGATTAAAGGTGAACATTTCAAGTAGAAGAAAGGTGCTGTTTCGAGCAATTACGAGATCGTGGAAACGGAAACGGAAACTGTGCATCGGTAAAGATGGCGGGAAAACTATTTAAAGGGGGAAATTAAAGAGGAAAGAGAAGAGAGAGTGGAAAGATGATGTGCTTGGACATAAAGCTGGTGTCTCGTTTGCGAGGAGTCTCGTTGACGAGCGGCTCGTCGACGAACGTGTCGGCAGTCTCGTTGTCGGTGAGCTCGACCTCGTCGACGACCGTCGGCATAGAGAAGAAGAATTTCTCGAGCAAGCGAAGCAAAGGGGGAAGGGAGAGTTGCGCTGGAAATGGGAATTCGGTGACGGAAAGCGACAGCGACGAAGAGACGTTGCCTGCTTCTCGGACGATCCAGAGGAACAGGTCGAGATCGGTTTGCGTGCCTGCCTTGTCGTCTGCTGCTCGTTGCGCGCATCTTCACCGACGATCCAGCCATCATGCTTACATTTCTTTAAACATGGTCTATTATCGTTGTGTCGGAAAACGGCTGAACGATATGCGAGTTTGCGATACGATATAGCAGTTATAACGCGTGTCGTATAGTAACGCGCGCTATTTTATATATTCGATATATTGGGTTTGCCGCTACGAAGCGTTCGAAGTAACCGGTTCGATGAAAACATGCATGAAAACACGCATGAAAGCACGCATGAAAACACGAAGAATGATTGGAAAGCGGAAAAACGCGAGACGAAAATCTCGTTGCGGATAAATTCTCGTTGGAAACTTCCTTCGCTGCTCTGCTAACCGTTTATCATCGCTTACGATTCTACGCATCGCTATTGCATCGAATGAGACGGCGACGCGTATCGCTCGTATCGCTATACGAGTACGAACGTAATTCGTGCTGTGTCGAAGGTCATTGCTAAAATCGAGGTATATATATACCTTATCGTACGCTATGGCTAAGATCGTACACAGAGTTTAGGTCTAAAACTCCTAAAATACCCGCGAGAAGATACTGTAATATCGAAAAATAAGGATAGAAATTTTTTTTTTCGATTACTTACAATTTATTAATATTAAATTGGATATACAAATATAAATTGGACAGAGAACGATATTTATTTAACGGAAACTAAGTGCAATACTCGTATCTATATCAAATAACTTTACAGTTATTCGACCACTCTCGTCACAACGAATCTTCTCTCTCTAACAACTCTATCAATTCTCACAACTCTACTCTTCGACAACTCAAAACCTCTAACGACTCTACTTTTCGACGACTCAATTAGCTCTAACGACTCTACTCTTCAACGACTCAATTAGCTCTAACGACTCTACTCTTCAACGACTCAATTCGCTCTGACTCTCGCAACACAATCCTGCCCGGTCGTGCTCGTTCTTGCTCTCGTCCTCTCATGGCTCACATACTCTGGCCTCTCGATGAAATATGAAACCGTACCTCTGTTTTGACGCTGCTTATCCTTTCTCGCGTCGCTGTTACTAGGCGCTCTTGGATGTAAACAAACCACGAAAGACGACGTACACGGTTTTTTTCTATTTTCAACCGACCTCTAATTCAAATCTATTCTACGATATTACAATACGAGGACAAACGGCTAGAGTACTAGAGGATGTTCCCAAAATTTCCAAGGAAAGGCTTCGGCTTTCCTTTCTCCGACATATGTATGTATGTATGTATGAACAATATGTATGAACAATATAAATGTAATAAATGGTTTCTAGAGATACATTTCTCACTATTTACACTGTCCTGTTTAGTTAAGATATTATTGTTCTAAAATGATTAAAGTGAATCAAATAACCATCTGGTTTGCGGAAACTTATGAAATTTCTACCAACATGTACCTTACACTTTTGTAGTAACACCAAAATAACACCGAACCCGATATAATTTTTTTACGTGGGGAAATCAACGTTGGGAAATCAAGTTGGATTCGATGGAAGGGAGGAGCTATACGGTCGAGGACGACGAGACGCATGGGCTAATAAAGGAAGGGAAGAGGTGAAAGCCTAGGGCTACCTCAGACATTAAATTTACTATCGATGTTACTATCACCGTGATACCGAATACGAAGGGAAAGGAGGAGGGATACGGGTTCAGCCTATTCAAGCCGAGCAAGAGGCTTCAGCGAAGCCCGATTATAAGTGAAAGTTAAAATGGAGGAGGATTTTGTTCGGCGTTGGAGACAGCGAGCAGAGTACGCCGAATATAGGGAGGAACGACAAGGGGGTGAGATATCTGGCGTGGAGAGCGGCAGAAAAAAGTACGCGCGCTAGATATGGGGAATAGCGCGAGGGAGGATATCGACGCTCCGAATAGCGAGGGCGAGGGAAAAGAAGTAATGGTCACGATGAGCGAGATGAAGGGTTTCACGTAGGCCTTGTCGGGGGCAGTGCAAATGCTAAACGCACCGGTGAAGAAGCTGAGTCTCGACAAGGAAAGGAATCCGAAAAATAGGTGCGTGATAAAAGGTATCGGTCAGAGGACAAGAAGAAGGAGGTTAAAGACTGGCCACGGAAATGTGGAAGCGAGGTGATACAAGAGACGAGAGGAGGGAGGATACGGGCGAAAGGGTAGCGGCCGAATACCCCAAAAGAAAGATGGTGTCCTCCGGTGGCGGGAGGAAGGTCGCAATAGCTAAGAGGCCCAGGAAAGAGGAACCTACTTATGCGGAGATGTGCGGTAGGTCGGTTGTCAACGAGAAGGCGGACAGAGAGAGGAGAGAGGATTCGGAGGGTTGAAGCACGGTTGGCAGACGAAGGAAGGAAAGAAGGGGGCCCCAGGATTTGTCATCCTCCGGTGTACGTGCTGTAGAGGTTTATGTGAAGAGGATGTAGGTGCGCGAAAATTAATGACGAGATTACTTGTTGTTGTAACCGTCGATAAATTAATACACAGTCGTAAACGTGATTCGTTGGTACGAAGTATAAATCACAGAATAGAATCGCGGAATAAATAGTCGTAAAGGCTTGTCGCGTAACTTGATAGACGCTCGTAACATACTCAGAAAATAGTCTCGATGCTGTTAGATACACGATATGTACTCGATATGTACTGTCGTTCGCGATCGTCTTCGTTTATTTATACTGGTCGGGGGAGAGTCGGAAAATTGAAATTCGTCTTGATTCGATGGTTGCATGTAGCGGTGACATTGTCTTTACCCGGAGTTTATTTGTCGTTATGTTTCTTGCTTCAAAGCTAAGTCAATGTCCTGAGGCAAAACAAAAGCACGGGTCGCTCTCGACTCGCGTCGTCCTTTGACTCCTGTGCCGCTACAGTGCCAACGAAGGGGGAAAGAGAGTAGGCGGCAAAGGAGGAGGAAAGAGGCGATCCTGATCAAAGTGGAGGAAGGTCGGGACTGGATCGAGACATACAAAAAGTTCATGGACGCCAGGAATATGATCGAGGGGGCGACGGGTATGAGAAAGTCCAGTGCTGATCACATATTTATCGAATTCTACAGGAAGATCATAGCGAGTGAGGTGCAGATAAAGAATATCGATCCCCTTACCACCAAGGAGGTTAGGTGGATGAAGAGTGAAGAAAGTGTCGACGTGAGGGCGTTGAGAATGGCTCTATGGGGTACTCAGGTGGCGGTGGTGATTTTACTAACGGGAAGAGGGGGCGAGAAGGTTCAGGACCGGCCTGACTATCGCTTCGACTAGGCTGCTACCGGGCGTGCAGCGATACTGCTAAGTGCACGGTGTCGTGTCTGGATAGAGAACTGTGCAGGAGATGTGGCAGCAGCGAGCACGTAATGAAAGAGTGCACGAAGGAGCCTAGGTGTGCGATGTGTTGCAAGCACGAAGGAGAGAACGCTAGGCACGTTATGGGCTCGTTGGCCTGTACGATGGTCGGGGTCGAGGGGGGATGTAGGGTGAATGTAGTGTTCACCTCCGAACCGTATAGACAGTTGCCGTATGGGTACAACGATGCGGTTGGGAATGCATCGCTATGGGTCACATTGTTCCATGGGCGGCATGCGGTGAGCGAGACGCTGGTCTGCAAGGAAGGACTGGTAGGCATCAGGGTTGAGGACACGATGTGTATCAGTACTATTTCAATTTTTCAAGTAACAGTTGGTATCATTGATATTTTCATTTTTAAGAGAAACATAGACATCAGACGTTGATGATGTATAAGTGTTTGGTATTTTTCATCAATCGTTAATGTTACCAATTCTTCTTTGCACTCGAGCAATAATCTGCACAAAAGAAAACATTCGAATGATATCCAAGTGAAGCATGCTAGTTGCTTCTGAAGTAACCACGACTGACTACTGGCAAATGTGATAACCAAAAAGATAATAAAAGGAGGAAAGATAATATGTTATAATAAATCATCAAATAAAAACACACGTTAACTGAACGAAGATAACAGAATTGTAAATTAAAGTGGTGAAAAGATGCAAAAGACGCAATTCAATACATTCCATTACATTTTAAACGGTGACGATGACGTTGGAATAGAAAATTTCATAAAAGAAGTACGTGCTATGCGAATGCGTTGTTCACAAAAAGATTTGCTATTGAAAGCCATTAAGGTCGATAAAATAGTTGGCAAAACCGCGCAATGTATTTGGAACGTACCCATTGAAAGTTTTTTTTTTATTTAATTCTTTACATTCACAATTTGTCCAGTTTGGACATTTGATAGGATTTTTTATCTGCGCCCATTGAAAGTTATGCAGATTTACATGACGCTGTGAGATCCAACGTAGCAATTCAAGTAATATCTGACGAATACGGCGAACAATTACGCGATTTGAAACAAAGACGCGACGAATCCGTTTAAAGTTTCAATATCCGATTCCGCCGCATATTAAACAAATTTACTTATGCAATAATTAACGAAAATCCATAATCAACTACACGACAAATAATGATTGAGGCCACCATGAGAAAAGTAGGTCGAATTTATTTGAAAGGACTTCGACACGACATAATCTACATTCTCTTTCTCCCTCCTCTTTCCAGTGTTCTCTTGCCCTAGTTTCGTTGCCACATCTAAACCTCGCTACTATGCTTCTGTCCCCCATTTCATCTTTCCTTCTAGGTACTTTGGTAGTCCTTCTTTCGCTATGTTTCTGTAGTGTCTGTTGTATTTAGATTCCCTTATTCTTTTCTCCCTCTCCTCTGTTTCTCTTTCCCTTCTTTCTTCTATGATCTGGTTCGCTATCATCCTTTCTTGTCTATCTCCTGCCTCTCCTTGAGCCCTTCCCTCTCTCGCCTCCTCTAACCTCATCTTTCTTTTCCTTGCTCTTTTCCCATCTTGGCCCTTTCCCCATTTCCTATCTTTCTCCTTTATACATTCTTTCACTAATTCCTTCTTCGATTCCAAGGCCTTCTCCTCGTACCTTACTGCTCTTTTCAGTGCCTTTTTTCTAATTTCCTCTATCTTGCATTCCTCTGTCAGGATGTAGTTTGGCGTTGTTGTGTCTAAGCCTAGCCGCCATCTCACGTATTTCCTTTTTACCCTGTCCAGTCTCTCCTCTATTTTCCATCCCCACACTTCCGCTCCATACAGCGCTACACTCTACCAGTGCTCCAAACATCCTCATTCTCCTCTTGTAATCCCTTTTAAATATCCTTTCTCCTACGCTCCATGTCTTCTTCATCGCAATTGTTGCCCTCCTTTTCCTGTCTTGGATATGCTACTCGTCGCTCCCGTTTTTTTTGCAGTATGTACCTTAGGTACCTAATTTCGTCCACTTCTTCTAGTTCATGTTCCCCCCATCTCCATTTCCTTTGCCTCCTCTTGTTCCTTCTCTTTTCAAACACTATTACTTTTGTCTTTTCGGTGCTCGGTTCCAGTTCCACTTCCTCTAGGAATGTCTTAAATCTCCTCATCATTTCCTTTAACCCCTCTTCTCTGTCTGCTATCAATACAATGTCATCCGCGTATGATAATGACCATACCCTTCCTGTCTCCTACCACTATGCCTCCTACTTGCCCTTTCCTCATTTCCTCTTCCAGCCCTGCTACATAGATGTTAAATAGTGTCGGGCTCAGCGGGCACCCTTGTCTCACTCCTCTTACCGTCCAAAACTCTTCTGTGTAGTTGTTCCTGATCCTCGCTACGTTCTTTGTCTCCTCGTATATCTCCTCTATCCTTTTGGTTAACTTCTCGTTTACTCCCATTCTCCTCATTATCTCTCCCAGTTTCTTCCTGTTGACCCTATCGAACGCTGACTTTAGGTCCGCGAAGCAAGCATATAGCTTCCCTCTTTCCCCGCTCAATTGTTTATCTATCATATGGTTCAGTACGTACACTGCGTCTATCGCCCCTCTTCTTTTCCTAAACCCGAATTGGCTCTCTACCAGCTTGTCCTCGATTTCCACCTTCAGCCGCTCGTCTAGAATTGCTTCATAGATCTTATATGCCGTATCCATTAGCGTGAACCCTCTGTAGCTCTTCACTGCCCCCTTGTCCCCCCTCTTGTAAATCGCTCATATCGCGCCTTTCCTCCAGTCTTCGGGTATCCCCTTTCCATTCCAAGTTTTTCCTAACATCACCCATACCACCTCCCCCGCTTCCTTCGGCACATACTTCCATATCTCGTTTTCCAAGCCATCTTCCCCCGTTGCTTTTTTCTCTTTCAATTATCTTATTTGGAGTATTACCTCTTCCTTCTCTATATTGTCTTCTCTCACCTCTTTTGATTCCTCCTCCTCTCTCCGCCCTGCTGTTCTTCTGTCCTCTTTGTTTTCTGTCCCCTCTAGCGTTTCCATAAAATGATTTTTCCACTCCTCTTCCCTTATCTCCTCGTCTACAACCTCTCTTCTTCTCCTATATTTGTTTATGTATTTCCATGCTTCTTGCTCTGTTTTGATCTGGTTGATTTTCTCCATCTCTTCCTCTTCCTGCTTCTCCTTTCTTTGTTTACACCACTGTTTGAATGCCTTCTTCTCCTCTATGAAATCTTCTCTGCTTCATTTTCCTTTCCTAAATTTTGTCATTTTCCTTCTTATCTCCCTTTTCCTTTCTTTCCACTCCTTGTCGTACCATACCTTTTCTCCTATGCTCCATTTCCTTATCCTTACTCTTTTCTTTGGTATTGCCTCGTTTCTCTTGTTCTTAATTTCTGCCCATATTTCCTCTACTGTTCTTCCCCTGCTTACCCAGTCTTTGCACCCTTCTAAATATCTTCCCACACTTTCTTTTGTCCATTCCCTTCTCTCCTTCTCTTCTTCTTTTCTTTCCTCGTCTCTTTGTACCTCTGGTCCCTCTATTTCTATTTCTAGCGACATGTGGTCTGACTCCACTCTTTTTCTACCTTCATGTCTGTTATTTACTCTATCGCTTCCTGGTTGCCAATCACGTAGTCTATTACTGATTTTCCCCTCTCCCCCACATAGATCCACTCGTCTCCTTCTTTGTCTCGACCGTTAATTTTCGTCCAGCCTCTTTCATCCAGCAACCTTAGCAGCATTCTTCCTTCCGTATTTATTGCCTTGTCTTTTGAACTCCTGCTATTTTCTTTTCCTAGTTCCTCGTTTATCAGCCCTCCCTCTTCTCCCGTTCTTGCATTCCAGTCTCCTCCTATGATCGTCACTTCCTCTTCCCTCCCCTCTACTCTTTTCTCCATTTCTTTCCATGTCCTTTTCGTATCCCGGTTATACACCACCACTATTCTATATGTCTTCTCCTTGTACCTTATTTTTCTTTCTACTATGTCGTCACCTATTTCCTTATACTCTATTTCCCTCAGATTTTTGTTTACGCCTGTTATTATACCCCCTTTTGCTCTTCCCTTTCTCCATTCTCTCCTTGCTGCCCTGCATTTCCAGTCGTATTCCATGGGCAGTCTATGCTTTACCCTTTCCCATTTGCTTTCCTCTGTCCATGTTTCCGTGAGGCCGATTACGTCAAATGTCCTTAAATATTCCCATACCTCCTTGTCCTTGTTCATTATCCCTGCTATGTTCTAGAAGCACATTCTTAACCCCTTTATGCCCCCTCCCTTTCTTTCTCCTTATCTCATCCTCTAGCCTCTCTCCTTCTTTCTTCCTCTAGTTTCTCCTCGCTTTCGTTCCACCTGTACCATCTGTCTTCTGTTTTCAGCTTCTTGTAACCTATTTTTACGTATTCCCCCTTCTCCCTTTTCGCTCTAGCTATTCTTCTTAACCTTCTCTGTATTTCTCTTTCTTTCTTCGTTAAGTCGTTGTCTATGTATATCCCCTTCCCCAATTTATCTTTCTCTCTCATTACCTTCATCTTCTCCTCCCACGATTTCAACGTTGCGATTATTATCGTGTTCTTTTCTCCCACCCTTACCTTCTGTGTCCTTTCTACCTCTATCTCTAATTTTATATTTTCCTTTATGAACTCTGTCACTGTCCCGTTATCGCTTTCCTCCCCCCATTCCGCGCCTTTTATTACGATGTTCCTCTTTCTTCTCTCCCTTTCTATACTGTCTTGTCTTGTCTAATGTAAACCCGACAAATATATAAAATGGTCATAAAACCAATCTGGACGTACGGAATAGCACTATGGGGAACAGCAGCAATGAGCAATATAACCAAAGTAGAGGCAACGCAATCGAAAATACTCGGAACAATAGTAAACGCGCCATGGTACGTTAGGAACGAGGACTTTCGGAAAGACCTGGGAATATCAACGATCAAGGAGGAGATTAACAAAAGTGCAAAAAGGCACGGAGAAATAATAGCAACGCACCCAAACCGGCTGGCAGCGGAAACGGTCGACACATCAAGCATAAAAAGAAGATTAAAAAGGAAACACCCAACAGATCTCACACAGGACATAACCTAACATACAAACACTCACCGCACTAAAGAATAAAATCAATCAAATTCGAAGATGGTATCCCACTGGGGGTAGCCATCCACATGCTATATTGCTATATCAGTAAGCTATAATATTTTACCAAATGTCCTACTAGACAAATTGTAAAATGTAAATAAATAAATAATAATAATAAAAAAACATATAAGCATCTCTACTACGCATTTAACCCAGTCCAGCATAGAAAATCATACATATCTCAACAATAATAAAAATAATATATGCTTACGATCATTCTATAATATAAAAAGTGTAGTCTGACGTTCATTTATACATTAAGAACTCATACATATTTTAATGATAGTTACAATGTAACATCATTTCCATATTACATGCAAGGTATGACAAGTATTCTTGCTCTAGGGCACAATATAAAATCAACAACGTTCAGTTTAACAAATTATACCTTTTATTCGTTTTCCATCATGGAATAACGCAGTGGTGTCTTCTATATTGCACTGGACGTGCGTTGTAATCTACTCCTATCTATATTTTGAAACATTTCAGTTAAATCTGGTGTGCACTTTCTGCTATCAGAGAATTTATAGGCTGCTTTCTCCGGAATATATCGTTGCATTGCGAGTTGATTTTCACGTATGTGCGCTAAAATTGATAAAAATACGAGTACTCTATGCGTTCTAATGTTTATTAACTCATTAAGTAATACAATACTTACATTGTGCCCAATGTGGAATTGTATGCTTTGGTCTCGATTCATCATGTGATTCATCGCCGTCAGGTTCACTAGCCAAATCGTAAGTGGTTCGACCATGCTGGAGCCATATTTTGTCTAAAATATTGAATGAATAATAGTTTGTGCTTTTATAACAGAAGAATACTTTGATATTATTTGTAATGTTACCTGTGATGAAGCATCTGATGCTTTTCATTGTTTCAGCTGCAGTTTGTCGTTGAGCTCTTTCTTTTCGTCTTTCAGCTTCTTGTTCTCGACGTCTTTGTTCATTTAATATTTTTTTTTACTTATTAAAATTTACAATTAATTCTCGCATTGAGAAATTTCAGTATTTTTTTCTGGCGTGACGCAGTGACGTGAGTAATTATTTATAATAAGTTAATACTTATGTAGTATCGTGGACGAAAGGCCTAAGAAATATCGGGCGAACTATGAACAATGTCGCGAGAGCCGAGGCGCCGTCGGGCCCATCAATGTGTCATCGGTCTTTTCAAGTGCATAGTTTTGTGGAAAAGACCTACGTGACCCTGGCTACGAGCGTCTGCAGAACACGTGTGCGGTGGGCCTAGGAAAAAGGCAATAGAATGGGACAACGGCCAGAGAGGGTCAGTCGAGGAGCCGAGTGCGAGTTGAGCGGAGACGGAGGTTGCGAGTGGCGTTGCCGAGAGAGTGTGGATTGCGCTGTTTTCTGTACGTTTGGCTGTGAATAGTTCAGGTTGAACAACAATCGTCTTCTTCTGTCTGATTAACATCTCTATTGTCCACTCTTTGTAAACACATTATATCACGATATTACACTTATTATAGATAAGTATAATTTATAAGTAAGTATTATAAATAAGTAAATATTACTTAATATAAATATCTAATTAAATCTAGTGTTTAGGTTTAACGGGTAGTGACTCTTCAGCCTGCGGATCTGGTCCGACGTATCAAGTAATGTAGTAATTAGGGAGTTTCGATGTTTATTGACTCTTTTGCTATATCTGTCGCTATATTTTGCTATTTCCTCTTTGACTGTGAGTATTGGTTCGTTGATGACATACCAAGGTGCGTCTATTAAGGTTCTTAGCGTTTTCGATTGGAAGCGTTGAAGTATTTCAATGTTGAAGTTACTTGCTGTTCCCCATAGTTGGATTCCGTAGGTCCAGACAGGTTTTATTACGGTCTTATAGAGGGTAATTTTATGCTGTGTGTTTAGTTTGGAGCGTCGGCCCGTGAGCCAACAGAATTTTTTTAGTTTGTCTTTTAGTTGCTTCGTTTTGTCTGTGATGTAGCTTTTCCAGGCTAGTCTCCAGTCCAGGGGCATGCCCAGGTATCTGACTATGTCCTTGCTAGGAATTGTTGTATTGTTGATGGTGACCCGGGGGCAGGTTTGTTTTCGGAGCGTGAAGGTTACATGTGAGGATTTGTTTCATTAATTTTGAAGCCCCATTTATGAAACCACTTTTCCATAGAGTCGAGATATCGCTGGAGAGTGGATGAAGCAATTATCGGGTCTGCGTGTGTTTTCGCACGTTTGCGGGGAGACACGATCTCGAAGAAGCGGGCCAACGGGAGTCGTAAATTCCCGTTACGATTGATTAATCGACGCCACGAATCGTTCGATCCCTCATTTTTTGTGGGATAATAAGGGTAGTTAAATTGTAGATAACGCTGCTTTTAATAGGTTATTATATATATTTGCAAGATCCAACAATTTCGATGTAATACATAATGAATGTTTGATACAAGATGACTACGAATGAGTACGACCTGAGACTCCATTCGTTTTGTCGTGTATGATAATGGATTTTGTCGAGTCACTGTATTCAACTTGTTGACTGTTATTTGTTATTTAAGATGTTTCTTGAACCCAACATACAAATTTTTAAATACCTTTTGGTGTTCACAATAAACGGTGAATTTTTGTAGTGATGTTTTAGGCAAAAGTACCGATACGCAACGGTGCGACGTAGCCATGTTATAATATGTGTCGGCGCTTTACATTTTCCGTGTTTAATATGATTTTTAGGGTTAAGCCGCTGCGGGAGCGGAGCTTCTATGTGATTTTGTTTTTGTCTGTTTTTTCTGTCTTGAAAACTTGGTTGCAAAACAGGACGCTTCGGTAGCTTGCTTTTTGGGTGCTGTGTAACTTAGGGGGGGGGGGATGAGAGGGATGGGGCAGGGGGGGGTGTCAAATAGGATTATTTACAAGTATTTACAATATTTACAAATATTTGCAATATTTACACTTTACACCTGTGTTATGCGGTGTCAGAGTTGTGTTCTGTTGGTTTAATGTTTTCTCTTATTTTGCTGTGGGTTCTGTATCCACCAGTATTTTCTTGTGTTTTTTCTGTGCTTGTCTTTGGTGTCTTTCCGGGGGAGGGCCATGTTGTATCTCCATCCGGGGTCTGCGGTCTGTCCATTTATGTTTTCTTCGTAAAGTATGGTTTTGATCCCTGTTTTTCTTTTTATGTGATATATTATTGGGATGTTGTTTTGGTCCTGGAGGTAGTTTTTTTCGTCTAGGTATAGGAAGGCTTCTGGAGGGATGTGGCCTGTTGTCAGAGTGTTTTTGTAATATGCGTTGTTAGGAAATAGGCAGCTGAAAACTAAGCTGTTTTCTTTTATTTTTGCCGCTTGCGCGAAGTGGTTTCTTATTAGCTTTAGGATGTGGCAGTCGATGCGGTGAATGTTGGCTAGGTCGTATATTGTTTTGTTTTTTACACATTTTTTGAATCCGCTGTGTTCGGATCTGTATGTGCTCAGGCAAGCCCTGATGCATTTTCTTTCGAATATGCGGATTTTTTCCATCTGGGAGGCTAATATGTTGTACCAGATTGGGCTGCCGTAGGTAATGATTGGTCTGATTAGTGCTTGGTAGCATAGTATTTTCACTGTGCTGTCGAGATGTTTGGAGTAAAATAGTCTTTTTATTCGCCAGAATGCTTTATTGGCCTTAGCAAGTTGGGTTTCGGTGTGCTGCTTGTAGTTTAATTTGTCGTCTATGTTTATTCCTAAGTATTTTACGCAGTTTTTGTGTGGTATGAGTGCCCCTTTGTTTGCTTTTTCTCTTACTTGGAATTCTCTGCAGTGTTCTCTTTCTGTTGGGCCGATTTCACTTAACTTGGGTCCGAACAGTATGGTTTCGCATTTGCTTGTGTTGATTTTTAGTTTCCATGCGTGGTAATAGTCGTTTATTTTTTCGAAGAGTTCTTGCAGTTCAGTTTTTATTGTCTTCGTTTTGCGGCCTGTTACGTAGATGATTAGGTCATCTGCGAAGGCTAGGGAGCGTTTGTGGGTGGATGTATTGAGATTAAAGAGGTTCAGTAAGTCACTATTGTAAATACTGAAAAGTAGCGGGGAATTTATTGTACCTTGTTGCAGACCGTTTGTTATGGAGAATTCTTTGCTTGATGTGTTTGCACCTTCGGTCATTACGAATGTTCTGCTCGTGATCATGTCCCAGACTATTTTAATTAGGTGTTTAGGAAGGTTTATCTTGATCAATTTGTATATGAGACCTGGGATCCAGACTGTGTCAAAAGCTTTTTCGAGGTCTATTAAGCAGGCGGCTACTCGTTGTTTTGCGTTTGCCCAGCAGATGTCCGACGTAAGTTTGTTTATTGCGTGGATTGTAGAGTGTTTGTGCCTGAAGCCAAATTGATTTTCTGTGATTATGTCATTTTTTGTGCAGAAGGAGGTTAGGGGGTTGTTTATGATTATTTCAAATACTTTGCTTATGTTGGGGAGGAGACTTATAGGTCGTAGGTTTGCGGGCGATGAGCCGTCTCTGCCTTTTTTTGTGATAGCTATCAGTTTGGCTTTTTTCCATTTTCTGGGGAAATATGTGTTGTTTAGTGCATTGTTGAAGAGTACTGTGTAGTACCATTTTATTTTGTTCGGTAGAAGCTTGAGTATAATGTTTGGGATGCCGTCGAAGCCGGAGGATTTTTTGTTGTTTAGTTTGGAGAAGATTGTGTTTAGTTGATTGTAATTTGTGAAGTAGTTCATTTCTGGATCTGGTTGTTTGGGGTTGTGTGCGGTGTTTTCGTTTGAGAATGTGCAGACTGTTTTGTTTAGCGTTTTGTCTTGTTCCATTTCATTTTTGAGTTTGTTTGTTTCGGCGATGATAATTCTGTTTAGTTGATCTCGACCCATGTGTTCGTTTTGTGTGTGTATTTTGGAAAAGTGGGTGTCAATGCTGTCTAGTTTTTCTGTTGTTTTAGTTATTATGAAGTTACCCTCGGTGTCTTTGGTGGTGTTGTGTATTGTTATACCTACTTCTTGGATGAGGGAGGTTTCTTCTGGGGGCAATTTGAGAGGTGGGATGGGGCTTTGTCCTTTTGGTCTGAAGATTTGATTTATTTGTGGGAACATGTTGGCTGAGTCGTTTTTGGAGATGTTTTTTATTTTGTTTGTCCAGTAATGGTTTATAGAATTTGCGAATTCTTGTTTCAGTTGCGCTTTTATTCTGTATAGTAGGTACTTTAGGAATTCTAATTCTTCTCTTTTGTCGTAAGAATAGTTAAATTTTATATTGCTTATTTTGGAGAGTATGTAGCTTTTATCTCGATGCAGATCTTTTATTTTATTGTTGATATAGTGCTCGCATGAATTTTTTGTTTTATGTTTAGCACGGATTTTTGGAGAGCGATTTGTGTATGTTTTTCTATTTCGTCTATGAATGAGCCGATTTGTCTATTTGTTAGGTTGACGTTGTTGTAGATCTTTAGGTCGCAGTTTTGTTCGAGTATGTTTTGGAACTGTCATAGGCTAAGGTTTTGAGAGTGTTATTTGGACGTAGGTTTTGGAATTTTAGTCGCGCATCTGCTAGGCATATGTCCAGGTATGAGCCTGCTTTTGGGTAACAGGGTAGCTCGGAACTGTATAAGTTTGTTTTGTAATGGATGCTTTTATTGTCTAGGCAGTTTCTAATGAAGTTGCCTCTCGTGTTGTTTATTTCGTTTTTCCAGCTTGTATGTTTTGCGTTAAGGTCTCCTGCTATTATATAGTAGTTTTCCGGTTTGTTGAGCTGTAAGAGTTCGAAAAGATTATTGAATTCGTAGTTAAATTCTTTCTGGTTTCCGTAGGTTGCGTAGGCTGCAGTGATGAATAAATTTTCCTTATTGCTTATTTTTATTTTTATGATCGTTGTTTCTAAGGTTTTGAAACTTGTTATTTTGTCATTTAGAATTGTTTTGTGTTTTATGGGGTTTTTTTATGAGGATTGCTATTCCTCCTCCTTGGCTGGCGTTCGGTCTGTCGTGTCTTATCATGGAGTAGTTTT
Organism: Bombus vosnesenskii; assembly: GCF_011952255.1. Taxonomy (NCBI): domain Eukaryota; kingdom Metazoa; phylum Arthropoda; class Insecta; order Hymenoptera; family Apidae; genus Bombus; species Bombus vosnesenskii. The sequence continues at coordinate 29,191 of NW_022883027.1, forward strand.
TGATGTGTACTTTGTATTTTTTATTTAGTTTTGTTTCTGAGACGAGTACGATGTCGGGGGTTTCTTTATTTATTAGGGTTAGCATACTGTATCTTTTTTGGTTTGAGATTAGAGAGTTGGCATTTATTGCTATTATTTTCAGGTGTTTTAAGTTTAATTTATGTGTTTTTTACTGTAACTGTTGATTTAGCGGATTTTGGCTATTCATCTTCTGCACTGTTAAAAATGCTGAAGATGGCGCTGATCCTTTCTTCGTGTGTCGATAGTGTTTTTTTTATTTCATTTAATTGCGTTTGTTGGTCTTTTACCGCTTATAGTATGCTTTTTTTGAATTCTTCGATAACGTTTATAATGCTTTATTGGGGGGTGTTATCGGTTGTAGTTGCGCTTTGGCTTGATCGTGGATTTAAGTTTGTTATTTGTGTTGTGTTTTCGATTATTGGGTTTAGTTTTGTTTGTTGTTTCACTACGTCAGAGAACTTTATTTCAAGGACGTATTTACGGCTTATTTGAGCAATTCGTTTTATCTTTGTTTCCTTGTCTTTTTTCTGTTTTTCAGTTAGCTTTTTGCGCAGCTCCACGAGTTTTGGACACCCCTTGTAAGAGGCGGGGTGTCCGTAGTTTTTGCAGTTAACGCAGAATATTTTCTCCTTGGTTACTGCTTCTTCTTTTTTGATTTTGCACTCGCCTGGGCCGTGGGGCTCGGTGCATTTTACACAGCGGTAGGTTAGGTTACAGTTTTGTGCTGTGTGACCTAGCCGCTGGCATTTGTGGCATTGGGTTATATCGTTATTTTTTTTATTATTTTTCCCCATTTTATTTTGTAGTAGTTAAAATGGTTTATTCTTAGCAGTTTGCTTATATTGCTGTCGGGGGATACTTGTATTATGTAAATTGGGAGCAATATATTGATCTCCCTTGATCTTTTTGTCGTGAATCGTGTGACTTTTGTGAATTTTACGTCGTCTATTTTCAAGGCTTGTAGGTCCGTGAGTATTTCCATTTCGGTGTAGCTATTGTCTAAGCCTTTTAGCAAATATCTGTGGTGTTTCTCTGCTTTGGGTGTATACTGTAGAAGGTTGTGTTGGCTGCCCGAAGCGTTTCTTTCGCTGTGTGGAAATCGGGTAGATTTCGGAGGTAGAGAGCATGCTTACCTGAGTGTATTCTTTTGATATAAAACTGATTGATCTTGGCTACTCTTTCTATTAGCGTTACTGTGTCCTTAGCGTCTTGTAACGTTATGTTGATGGGAGGCGGTTTATATTCCCTTGTAGTGGATGGGGTTTTCGTGCGCTCCTCTGCAGCGTGTCTTGTGGGGTGCCCGTCTGGGATGGGGCTGTGTTTTCCCATTTTGCCATGTAGTATTTGGTTTTTTTGTTTAATTTGCTCTAGCGTTGTGTTTGGCGTTGGGTAGTTTGCTGGTCCCGGCTGTGACTGTAGGTGTGGTTCTGATGCTAGCAAGCTGAATCGGTTATGTATTGTGATCGCTGGGGGCGAGGCAGCTTTTACGGGTCTCCTGCTTCTGTCTTCTTTGGTGCTTTCGTCCTGGGCGGAGGGGAACTCTTGTTTTGTGTTTTTTAGGATTTCTTCTAATCCTTTGGTTCTGGCATCTAGGTTGATCTCTTGGGGGTTGAGTTTCCGCGTCTTTTGCGCGGACAGTCTTAAGCTTCTGATTTCCTTGGCCGCTTTTTGCGGATTTATTTTTGTTTTGGTGGGTTTTCTTGTTAGTTCTAAGGTGGGTTTCGTTGCCTTGCTTTTTGCATCATTCTCGGTAGCTTCTATTTTTTATATACTTTTATTTTGTCTTATTTTTTCTTTTTTTTAATTTATATCACGATGATGTCACTGCAGTATTTTTCACTTTTTGCCACTTTTTCTTTTTCCTTTAGAGGGTGGTTGTTTACTATGACGCGCACACTTTTAGGGCCTAGGCCTGCTGTCCCTTTTTAGGCTGAGAGGTCCGTGCCGTTCGGAGGTTTACCACCAACTGCGACTTGTTGACTTCTTGGGGATTCTTGAGCTGCTTGATAGACTGACTTGAGTTGATGTAATGACCCACTTGAGAGACTCGAATTGCTTGACTGACTATTCGCTCTTATGTTTTTCCGGAGGAAAGCTTGGCGTGGGTGTGCCCTTTGAACGCGGATTCGTTGTTCACACTTTTCGTAAAGGAAGCGAGGGTAACCATCTGCGATGCCGATTGGTTATGACCCATGCTAATGAAAAAGGGTATGAGGAAGTCTCCCACCAATGTGGATCAGGGGTGACTTCGTTCCCGGGGAAAACCAGTCTTTTTTGGTAGACATGTGTTCGGTTTTCCCATTCGGTGACTACTCGCTTTCTCCGTGATTTTTAAGAGCTTAATAAACTCAAGGACTTTTCCGAAACCCGAACATAAACCGAAAATACTTCTAGACAAACAGTCTGACTGGCAAACATGTGGAAACAATGAAGCTAAAAGTTGACGTTTTATGGTGGGTCCTTGAGTTTATTGAGGTTCGGGAAGAACGTAGGTGGGCCGCTGGCTGCCAGGTAGCGTCAGCTGGAGTGCAGATGTTCCATGCGACGTAACAGCGTGGGACGCTAACAGCGCTGTGTCGTCAGCAAATGTTGCCATTGTTATCTCTGTTGATACTTACGATAGTTGACACTATCTTGGGGTATGCCAGATTCTATTGGGAATGTTGTGGAAGTGACGTCTAAGCATTTAATCATGAATTGTCTATTGGTTAAGTAGGACTTTTTTTTATTTATTTATTTATTTGGATTTTACAATTTGTCCCGTAGGACATTTGGTAAAATATTATAGCCGTATGCTAATATAACATGTGGGTGGCTACCCTCAGCGGGGTACCATCATCGTGTTTGTTAGGTTATGTCCTTTGTGAGATCTGTTAGGTGTTTCCTTTTTAATCTTCTTTTTATGCTTGGTGTGTCAACCGTTTCCGCTGCCAGACGGTTTGGGTGCGTTGTTATTCTTTCTCTGTACCTTCTTGCACTTTTGTTAATCTCCTCCTTGACCGTTGGTATTCCCAGGTCTTTCCGAATGTCCTCGTTCCTAACGTACCATGGCGCATTTACTATTGTTCTGAGTATTTTCGATTGCGTTGCCTCTATTTTGGTTATATGGCTCATTGCTGCTGTTCCCCATAGTGCTATTCCGTACGTCCAGATTGGTTTTATGACCATTTTATATATTTTTAGTTTGTTTTCTATGCTTAGTTTGGATTTTCGACTTGTTAGCCAGTACATTTGTCTCCTTGCCATCTGTATTTTGTCTATTGTTGCTTTAATATGAGGTTTCCATGTGAGTCGTGAATCTAAGTGGAGTCCTAGGTATTTGACTTGCCTTGTTTGTATTATGTGTGTGCCGTTTAGTACAATGTTTTTGGAAAGTATTGTATTCTTAGTATTGCGTTAACTATCATTGTGATTTGTCTTATCGCTCTTGGCGGAAGGTTTTTCAAGATTTTGCGGTTCATTAGGTCGATTCCTGGTGCTTTGTTATTTTTTGCTTCCTCAATTATGTTTCTGATTTTTTGTGCTGTTGCTTGGGGTATGGTGTAGTGATTGTCAGTTGGTGTACTAGTTGTTAGCGCATCCTCGTCCGTATGAGTATTGCGGTTGCTGTTGTTGATATTATGTGGGGTAAATGTGCTGCATAGGTGGTTGGAAAATTCTTCAGCTTGCTCTTCGTTGCTTCTTGCCCATGTGTTATCTGTTCTTCTGATTACTGGTACCATTTTTATTGTCTTCTTTATTTTTTTTTGCGGCTTTCCATAGGGAGTAGTTGTAGTTCTCGTGTGCAGATAGCGACTAGATGAACTTTGTGAACTCGTTGTTGTTGTGCTCTTTTATTTTGTTTTTTATTCCTTTTGTGAGTTTGTTTAGGTGTTTTTTGTTTTCTTTTGTTCTGTGTTTTTGTAATTTTGCTTTCGCTTTTCTTTTTTCTCTAATTTTTTCGAGGATGTCTAGTGGAAGTGTTTTTGTTTGTCTGTTGGTTGTTTCAGGTATAGTGGTTGCCCTTGCTGCTTCTTGATAGTTTCTGTGAGTGTTGTTACTGCTTGATCGATGTGTTCAGGTGTTTTCAGTGGGATGTTGCAGCTGATTTTGCTCTCTATTATTTCTTTGAATATTTGCCATTTGGTGGTTTTATTGCATAGCTTCTCTGTGCTGCTGTAAAGTATTGGTTTGTTTCTGTATGTAATTATTATGGGCGTATGGTCGGAGGTAAGCTCGAGGCTGGGTGCTATGTTTAGTTTATTTGCGTTTAGTCCCTTTGTGACTGCAAAGTCTAGCAGGTCAGGTATTTTGCTCAGGTTTGTAGGCCAATATGTCGGTCTTCCTGTGGATAATATATTGAGGTTATTATTTCTAATGTATTTTTCCAAGGTTCTGCCTCGAGGTGTGGTGATTCTTGATCCCCATAGTGTGTGCTTTGAGTTATAGTCGCCCGCTGCAATATACTCGTCACCTTGTGTCGCGGCGGTGCGTATAGTGCTGACAACTGTAGTTGGTTGCTGCTAGTTTGTACAGTTACGGTGGTTGCTTGTATATGTTCCTTACTAACCTGGCTGTGTAGGTGATGTTTAATGTCGTTTTTTATTACTACTGCCGTCCCTCTCTGTGCTTTCCCTGAGGGATGCTTGGTGTCATATATGATGCAGTACGGTATTTTTATATAGCTTTTTATTGTGAGGTGTGTTTCTGAAACGAGTAGTATATCGATTATTGCTATACAGAAATGTTTTAGTTTCTAGGGCCCTTTGTTGTAGGCCGTTAGAGTTCCAGGTTGCTATTTTAAGCATGTCCATTTTTATTTTTTGCTCAGCATGTTAGTAAGTAGTTGTAGCATGACTGCTATTTGTTGTGTTTGTTGTCTGAGGACCGCGTTTTGTTCGCTTATCATTTTTGTAAGTATTTCAGTGTTTTTGATGGATTGTTTTAGTAGTTCTTTGGTTTCTGTAGGGTCGTTGTTGTGATTGTTCTGATTTTGATTGTCTAAGGGTGGCGACTGGTTGACTACTTGCGCGTAGCTTCGGCTACCAACGGTGTTGGTGTTACTGTGGTTATTGTTCGTTACATGCTGTGTATTTGGTGTTGACATAGATTCTGTGTTGTCGTGTTGCGTGTGGAAATTGTTGTGTGTCTTGTTTCGAATCGGCGGGAAACGTTTGCTTTGTAGTTGTTTTCTGACTACGCAGCCTTTGTAGCTGGCTGGGTGATTTCCACCTCAATTGTGACATTTTACGTCATCTATTTTTCCCGTGTGTGGGCAGTTCACTGTTAGGTGCTTTCCTGTGCATTTGACACACGCCGGGTTTGCAGTAGTTTTTTGTGTGTCCCTATTGTTGACACCGCATGCATTGTTGTGTGTCTTTCTTGTCTGGGTGGCTCGACTGTGATTATTGTATTTAAGATTTTTTCAATTTCAAATATTTCTTTGTTGTTACTTTTAGGCTCAAGCTCTGTTACAAATAACGGTAGTGGTTGTTTAGTATCAAATCTGGTTATATTGTTGATCGTTCTTACCTGGTGTCCGCTCTTGGCCACTTCCTCGCATATTTTGTTTGTATTTGTTTTAGGGTGTAAACCTCTGATTACTGCTTTATAGCTTTTGTCAGATTTGGGTTGGTAAGTATGATACCCAGCGTTTCTTTCCTTTAGCGCTTTTGTCACTTTCCTATAGGTTTCTGGGGTATTAGTTTGTACTTTTATTTGATCAAGTTTGAGCTGTTTAATGGTGTAGTTTTCTTTTCCTGTCGTGCTGTTTAGCAGGTCAATGAGGGGGTCTATTATTTTAGCGTCTATGTAGATTGGTGGTAGCTTGGGGGTGTGTGTTTTTGGTTTTTCTGTAGGGCCTGTGTCCATTTCTTCTGTCAGCGAGCTGAAGGAGTTTTGTGTAGGAATTTATTGTAGCCATTGTTGTTTTTCTGTTTCTGTAGTCCTCCTATCGTTTGTGTTTGTATTTATTTTTTTTTTTTTTTGCTGGGAGTTACAGTCTTCCAACTTTCGTTATGTTGTGGTAGATCCTTGTTGATGTTGTTCTTTTCGTCGTCTTTTTGTATTATTTCCATCTCTATTTCGTTCGTATTTGAGCAGTTGTGTACTTAACTTGTTGGTTTATTTGGGCTCTGTTGGTCTACTGCCCTGTTTATAGCGTATGTTTCTCCTTTGTTTAGTATTCTTATTGTTGGCATCTTTTGGGTGTTTTCCATCATCGATTGGTTCGGTCCCTTTTCTTTCACTCTTGTCGCGCTTACGGAGGCACTAGTTTTTACGTCTGCATAACTCGACTGCTCGGACAGAACTGATAGCAATTGAACTGACTGACTTTCCGCTCTCATGCAATTACGGAGGAAAGCTCGGTGTGGGTGTGGTTTTTTGAACGGAGAAACCGGATTCGTTGCTCACACTTTTCGTTAGTAAGGTGAGGGCGACGATCTGCGATGTCCATTGGTTCTAGTCAATGTTAATGAGAGATAAGAGGGAAAGGAACCCCCCTACCAATGTTGCTAGTTGGTGACATTGTTTAAGCGAAAACCCGGATTTTCTGTTAGGCGAATAACCGCATTTTTTGTTAGGTCACTACCCGTTTTCTCCGTAATTTTTAAGAGCACATAATAAACCCAAGGACTTTTCTAAAAACCAGCCATAAACTGAACAATTTCTAGAATTTGAAAATCCCCCAGGACAAACAGATTAACTGAAAAACATGAGTTGAAACAATGAAGTTAGAAGTTAAAGGATTGTGGTGGGTCCTTAGATTTATTGAGGGCCTGAATGACGGTACGTGGACCGTTGGCTGTTCAGCAGCGAGGGATTTAGTGCAGATGTTTTACGCGACATAACGCCAGGTATTGACAATACTATCGACCGTATGCTATCAATATTCAAAAATTTAAGTACAATATTGACGAAAATTTATATATGTCGAAGATGAAAGAACACCGGAGCCTTTGGAATTTTGGATAATCCCGCAACATTGTAACCTAGAGTCTACTATAGCTGTAATTGAACAATTGTAGTTATTCAATCCGATTGTAATTGTTCGAGATTGGTGATAGTGACCTTGGGCTCGAGGCGACAGTCAGTCGCCGAACGTAGCCGCGGTCACGGGATGAACGCTTTGCCTAACAAAAGTATGGAGTAATTCTATAGCTCTCCTTAAAAGAAATATTCGTGGCGACACGCGACAGTAAACATTCCAACGGTTTCTGTCCCGTGGCTCGCCACACGCAGACCCTATTCTTCGAGTAAGATGATTGCCAGATGTCGATGCGTCTCCGCAGTACATGTTCGGCTAGCCTGAGGGCCCGTCATAAATCTTAGAATTTAGTTGCCTAAAGTCCTTCAAACAAACAGTCTTTGTCCCAGCTACGGGAAGATAGGAGAGACCTATTTTTCAACGAATGACGTCTCCCACTAGCAACTTTCCCTCGAGGGCGGCTAGCATCCTTTTCTAACCACTGATATGGAGATTGACCAATTAGCAGCAACGCCAATTTCCCTTACTTTCTGGACGAAGGCTTTTCTCGACGAATCCGATGATCTCGTGATACACCCCATTATAGTTTTCCCCTGTGGCATCATCGGAACGGGAAAGGCATTCTCTCGTGATGTCTGATTAACGAGTTATATAGCGTCTTTACGCTCGGTTGATATTCTATGTTTAACAAGGAGTTAGTCCAGTAATACTTGTACCGTAGACAAGCAAGTTGAGTACAACTTGGTCTTTGAAAGAAAGCGCATTTTCTTATCCCGTGTGCCGCGGATTCGTTATTGAATCTTTGTCATTAGCATCTCGAGTACCTAACTACGACGGTTACTTGTCCGGTTCTATAATAATCGTATTTGCACTAGTCAATGTCTTCTCTATTGTATAACGACAATGTGTAATCCAAACGAAGATTTGTTTCAGGCCCCTAACCCTAATACTAATGTAAACCCGACATATATGAGTTATATTTTACAAGAAAATAATATTAATATTTTTGTCTGTTTATATATTTATAACGGGCCCTCAGGCTAGCTGAACATGTACTGCGGAGACGCGCCGTAGACGAGCTACGGGACAGAGACCGTTGGAATGTTTACTGTCGAGTGTTACAACTATTTCCTTTTTAAGAAAAGCTACAGAATTACTCCATGCCTTTGTTAGACAAAGCGTTCATCCCGTGAACGTTCGGCGACTGGCTGTCGCCTCGAGCCCAAACTCATTATCACAACTCTCGCACAATTACTATCGGATTGAATAACTAGAATTGTTCAATTACAGCTATAGTGGACTCTAGGTTACAATGTTGCGGGATTATCCAAAATTCCAAAGACTCCGGTGTTCTTTCATCTCCGATACGTATATACGTTCTTTTATGATTTATGAATTCTAGACACGCGATAAGATTATTATGAAAGGAACGTAATATTCTTTTCACGTTAAGACTAACATTTATTATCATCAAATGTTCATGCGCCCCTTACGATCCGAACTTATTAACGCATATTCTATTAACCGATATCATAATGCAATATTTGCTATTTCTATTTTTGTACTAAGAGCGAATTTGTACACAGCATTTTATAATCATAAATTCCACAAATGTGAATCAAATTTAAGAATCAAGGAAAAAATTAAGCTCTTACTTTAATTTATTGGGTTGGCAACGAAGTGATTGCGGGTTTTTTCATTAAGTGGTAATGACAAAATCTGCAATCACTTAGTTTTCAACAAAATATATTACTTGTTTTAACACACTAAAGAATAGTAAATTGATAGAATATAATTAGGTTTCGCGACGTAAGCTTAGATGGTGACGGATAAAAAAAAAATGTAACGCCTGACTTTCTGTGAAGCTGATGCCGCGGAGGAAAACTTATGATGGGTGGGTCTAAGGACACGAGATGAGCTGATTCGTTAAGGACAAGTTTTCGTTAGGACAGCGAGGGAAATAGACTTCGCTGTTAATTGGTTATTTACCAGGCCGATGGGTGAGGAAGGGTGCAAACCGCCCCTGAGAGAAAGTTGTTAGTGGGAAGCATCATACGTGACAAAAATCAACTTTTCCGTGTCTTTTCGTAGTAGATAACTTTTAGAAAACAATTCAGTAAGAAGATATTTATTCGGTCTGAAGGACCTTAATTAGAAAATTCCTGAGATTTATAGTGGGTCCTTAAGACTATTGAGGGTACGTAATAAGGATATGTAGGCATCTGGCTGCCATCTTGCCCGCGGTGTGTGGCCTGGTCTAGGTAGAGAGTCACCAGACGTAACAGTAATGTACACGGAAGTATTCTTTGTCGCTGATCGTCGATGATTCATCCTGTCCTTCATAATCGTATAATTTCCCTTTTTTACCCCGGTATGATGATTTCAGATCTGGTGTTATGTCCATTTCCTCTGCAACTTCATTTGCAGCGATCATAGCTTTGCTAAATCCTTCATTTCTGTATTCCGCAAGGAATACGTTAAGACCATACAGATGCTTCGTAGCCACATCGATTTGCATCGATTTTGCAATACTTTGCTGACGATGTTAATTTTAGATAATATTTCGTATCAAATAATAAGACTGGCAATAAATTCAAATTCATTTATCCTGCGCACTATAGCCAAAATCTCAATTTTCAATTTATTGTCAGATGCATTGTCGGCAATTTCGGTCAAGGCGTTTCGAAATTGGCGAACATGACATCGAATAACCCTTACACTATCAAAACGGCATTCCCTCCTAGTTTCTGACAATGGTTTAGGTGTAATATTTTCAACGTGTTTTTAGAACATTCCAACGCGATGTCGATGCTGCAAATATCGTGTAAATTTTTGTAAAATACCAAAAAAATGTAGTGCTTGGGTTGATGATTTTGCTATATCTCCCAATAACAAATTTAGGATGTGACTACCGCGTGGTACGTAAAGCGCTTTAGGATATACATGTAATATATTTGCTTGTACTCCTTGATATATTCCCCTCATATTGACACCGTTATCATATCCTTGTCCGCGACAGTCGGATATTTGTACTCCCAACTGATCCAAAATGAGCATGGTTTCAGATAGTTCTTTTTCTGTTGTATAGCGAACTATTTCAAATTTGATAAAATGTTCCTGGATTTGAACCTCCTTGTGTACGTTGACATAACGAAGAACAATGGCGGGTTAGATGGGCTAACCCTTTATAGTTAAATGTTGCTTGTAGAATGTAAGTTACAATAACGGCAGGTGATGAAACAACTGTGCCAACGCCCTAGCCGCGCTGAGTGCACTCGTTCCCGTCAGATCACGAAAGTTAAGCAGCGCCGGGCGCGGATCGTACTTGAATGGGTGATCGCCTGGGTGTGGCGTTGGCAAAGCGCGCTGGGCCCGCCGCGCCCCCCGGCGGGGTTTCAGGCTTGGGCGCTGGCGGCTCAGCGCGTCGGAGCCGCCAAGCAGTCCGGTAGGGGAACCGGACTGCCTGGCACGGCAGCTCCGGTAACGAGGCGCGGTGTAACAATGGCCACACACCGCTCCATCAGCGGGGTATTAGGCGCGCGGGGGAGGCCCCGTTGCGACGTCACGCCGGTTCCCGGGCCTCTCTCGATCGCAGTCGGGACGGTTATCGTTGAGGTTTTAGTCGGTTGGAGTCCGACACTACCACGCCGCTTTCCCCAGAAGCGGTCTGACGTCCGTGCGGATTTCCTCCACGTAAATATAAAAAAAAGGTGATGAAACAACTATGTGATAAAGTGAATGGATGGAGGATTATGTTATCGTAGGGAAATAAACACTAAAGGATAGGGCTGTAATTATGACATCGGTAGACTCAATAGGGTTATACTATGACGACCTTGGCAACGAAAATGGATACGAGAATGGAAGAACGATTTTATGACGAAACCGGCTACGCCCCCCGACTATTTTAACTTTGTAAACTACGTGGGTAACACGAATAGGAAAATTAAAGTTACGGCTTAGGGGGTTTCGGAGTCCCCAGGCCCCGTCGAGGAGGCGAGTGGTGCCTCCCCAGGCTCGCCCCGACTATCATCACACGATTGGGCGAGGAGCAAAGAGAGGTCGGTCCCAGGGCCGTCTCTCGTTAGTCAAACTCAACCGGGAACCATTTAATGGAGGGCAGTGACACTCAGAGGAGGTTGAAAGAGATCTCGATCCCGATCTTGAAGAAGGGGAATAGTGAGGAGACGGACCCCTTTAAACTAAGAAGAAGGCTTGATAGGAGCTCGATAGGTAAAGAGAATTTAGGCTCCGAAGATGCTGATGTGGCATTGCACTCTTCACGCCCACCAGTGCCAAGTGACAACTCTTCCTCCAAGTCGGTGGGGTCTGGTGAACACTGGCTTACCAGTGGCTAATGGAGCAATGGCTATTCCATTGCTAGCCCATTGCTATGGCTAGAAAAGGATGGTATTCGTCCTTGAGGGAAGGTTGCTAACGGGAAGCGTGGTTCGTTGAAAAATAGATCTCCCCTATCTTCCCGTAGTTGGGACAAAGACTGTTTGTCTGTTTGAAGGACTTTAGATAACTAGATCTTAATGTTTAAAGCGACCCTCAGGCAAGCTGAACATGTACTGTGGAGATGCGTCGGCGTCTGGTGACCATCATACCTGAAGAGTAGGGTCTGCATGTGGCGAGCTACGGGACAGAAACCGTTGAAATGTTTACTGTCGCGTACTGCCAGTACTATTTCTTTTAAGGAGAGCTATAGAATTACTCTATACCTCTGTTAGGTAAAAACGTTCATCCCTTGACCTCCGTTACGTTCGGCGACTGGTTGTTGCTTCGAGCCCAAGCTCACTATCATAAATCTCAAACAAATACAATCGGATTGAATGACGACAATCGCTTAATTACGCCTATGGTAGAATCTAGATTAAAGTGTTAAGGGACTTTCTCAAAATTCCAAAGCGAAGGCTCCGGTGTCCTTTCATTTCCGACATATATATATGCTCAGATATCAGAGCTTAGTTTTAGGAGTAATATATTGTATTTCCCAGATTACTTTCATTAATATTCGCCCGACGACGTTAATAACACTCAGTTTTAACTTTATCAAAGCAAAATCGAGTTCGCTGTTGAGTGTCGAAGCGTGCAGACGTGTGTCTAGGCTCAGTGAAGTTCGTAAAACAACACGTGTCGCCCAACCGTCGAAAGTGAACACAGCCAAGTGTTTCCTATCCTTTAGAGAGAAAAAAATCCCACTAGCCTCATAGCCTCACGACTAGTTATTCATTTTGAATTAACCAGCTCGATGATGGCCCAGGAATCACGACCAGGCTCTCCTGAGCAAACTCATAACTGCCGCGCACTACCTCCTCCGTGGCAAAGGTGCATCAGATCCCTCCGCACCAGTGATGCCAAAAGTTCAAAGAAACGAAGAATACAACCACCAAAAACAAACACAAACGACGCCCAGAACGAACAAACAACAATCCAAGTAAATACTCACAACAGGTTCGCCGTATTGGAAGCCTTAATCGACGCCAATATTTGTTGATGATGCCATTGACATACAAACGATGATCAAGTCCTTCGAGGGAGACATCACCAAGGAGGACTACAACCTCAAGATAAACAACAACAAGGAAAAAATTCTGCCGACAAACCCTGATGCATGCAAAAAACTCACCAAGCTACTTAGGACCTTGAACGCCAACTTCCACATTTACCAACTTAAACAAGAAAGACCTTTCCGGGTGGTTCTACGCAACATTCACCACTCAGCAGACATTGATGAACTGAAAATTCGAACTTGAAACTCGGCCACGAAGTCATCAACGTTAGTAACATAAGGCATAGAGTCTCAAATGACCCGCTATCCTTATTTTTCATAGACATAAAACAAAACCCCAACAACAAGGAAATCTACAACATCAGTCGGCTATTGAACGCAATGGTAAAATTTGAACCACCGCTTGTTAAAAAAGAGATAGTGCAATGTAAAAGGTACGAAAGGTACGGTCACATGCAAAAATACTGCAACCATACCTTGCGCTGCGTTAAATGTGCAGATACACACCCCACTGACCAGTGCAGTAAATCACCGGAAACCCCAGCAAAGTGCGTCCACTGTTAAGGTGACCATCCTGCCAACTACAAAGGCTGCTCAGCCTACAAAACCCTGTACACAAACAAGTACCCTAAACTCAGAGCAAAAGAGGTAACCAATCAAATACCTAGTCCTCCTAAATTCACCACTACCTCAACCTCCTAAGCCAAAGCAGTACAAGGAATCCAAAATAATCCGAATAGCCACAGAGACCTATCTCAAAATAGTGTCCCCAATTCACCTAACACAGACAACGTCTCTAGGCTTGAAAAGCTGACAGAGAAACAATCAGAGCAAATAAATAATTTGCTATCGCTACTAACACTCATCATGGATAAATTAATACACACCGACGCAAAATAAAACCAAGACGCATAGCTTTTTGGAAAGCCAACGGTCTAGCGCAACACAAATTTGAACTAGAACTCTTCCTAGAATACCAGCATATCGACGTAATGCTCGTATCGGAAACCCACTTCACCGACAAAAACTATCTGAAAATAAATGGTTATAACATCCACTATATCCAACACCCCAGCGGAAAGGCCCACGGCGGCACCGGAATCATAATCAAATCACGCATTATGCACTACGAACTTCCATCATTCCAGAAAGGCTACCTCCAAGCAACAAACGTAGCAATAGAAGACTGTCATGGTACAATCACCAAGTCAGCAGTATACTGGCCTCCCAGACACTCCATCGCCAAAGAAGACTTTGATAACTTCCTGGGCATCCTGGGCAGTAGATTCATAGCTGGAGGAGACTATAACGCCAAACATACCCAATGGGGCAGCAGACTGGTTACAGTAAGAGGCAAAAATCTCCTCAACAGCATAATAACCAACAATCTCACCTACCTTACCACATACGAACTCACATACTACCCACTGACACTAACAAAATACCTGACTTACTTGACTTCTTCATAACTGAAAATATCTCGCCAAAATATGTCCAAATCAACTCCTCGGCTGATCTCTCTTCTGACCATTCGCCCGTGATAGCAACAGTCAGTTCAACAAGTATCGAGAATACACCTAATGGCTTTATTCATAACCAACTCACCAACTGGCAGCTCTTTAGAGAAGTCTTTAATGACTCAACTTCAGCCTTAATTTCACTAAAAACTAATGAAGATATCGAAGCAGCCGCGGAATACATAAACACGAGCATAATAAACGCCATCCGCCTCTCCACACCGACAAAGACGTCTATCAGCAAACAAGAATATCCCCAATACATATTAAAAAAAATAGCAGAAAAACGTAGAATAAGAAGAGTATGGCAGATGGATAGAACACCGGATGACAAACGCAAACTAAACAACGCAACTAGAAAGCTAATCAAAATCATCAAAAATTCTAAAAATGACTGTTTTCATAAATATCTCGCCCACCGCTGACTCCAACTACTCACTATGGAAGGGTTCCAGGAAACTCACGCGCCCCCCCGCAAATAATCCCTCCAATCCGCCGTCCGCAAGGTGGATGGGTGCGTAGCCCTATAGGAAAAGCCAACCTGTTTGCTAAATACTTATCTAAAGTATTTAAACCCCATTCCTCCAAAGCTGCCGCGGACATTACTGAATACCTGCACTCTCCCTTCCATACGTGTCCTCCTATTGAACCCTTCACTTCTGCAGAGATTATAGAATCAATCAGTCGCCTAAATCCCAAGAAAGCAGCAGGGCACGACCTAATAGGCAATAAAGCAATCAAGGAACTTCCCATAAAAGGGATTTGCACTCATCATATCGATTTTTAACGCTATTCTTCGCCTTGAATACTTTCCTAAGGCCTGGGAAATCTCACTGATTACCCTCATCTCTAAACCCGGAAAACCGATATATGAAACTAGCTCCTATCGCCCAATCAGTTTTTTACCTACCCTGTCTAAACTATTCAAGAAGATGCTCACAAATCGACTCCTTCCACTCCTAGAGAACTTGAAAACACTCCCAGATCACCAATTCGGCTTTCGGAAACAACATTCAACAGTAGAGCAGATCCATCGCATAACCCACATGATCAGCCACACCCATGAAAAGAAAAAATATTGCTCCAGCTGTATTCCTAGACATCCAACAGGCATTTGACAAAGTATGGCATGAAGTGCTACTATACAAACTTAAAAAGATCCTACCACACCCGTACTACTCCATCCTAAAATTCTACCTAACCAATAGACAATTCATGGTTAAATGCTTAGACGCCACTTCCACAACATTCCCAATACAATCTGGCATACCCCAAGGTAGTGTCCTCGGACCCCTGCTGTTCTCCATCTACATTACCGATTTACCTATATCAAATGAGATAACAATAGCGGCATTTGCTGACGACACAGCGCTATTAGCTACCCACGCAAACCCGGTAATTGCCTCATCCACTTTCCAGCGATATCTCGACTCCATGGAAAAGTGGTTTCATAAATGGGGCTTCAAATTAACGAAAAGAAATCCTCACATGAAACCTTCATGCTCCGAAAAGAAACCTGCCCCCAGGTCACCATCAACAATGCGACAGTTCCTAGCAAGGACTCAGTCAGATACCTGGGCATGACCCTGGACAAGAGACTAACGTGGAAAAAACACATCTCAGATAAAACGAAGCAACTAAAGGACAAATTAAAAAAATTCTATTGGCTCACGGGCCGACGCTCCAAACTAAACATACAGAATAAAATTACCCTCCACAAGACCGTAATAAAACCTGTCTGGACCTACGGAATCCAACTATGGGGAACAGCAAGTAAGTCCAACATTGAAATACTTCAACGCTTCCAATCGAAAACGCTAAGAACCTTAATAGACGCACCTTGGTATGTTACCAACGAAACAATTCATCGCGACCTCAAGATACCCACAGTCAAAGAGGAAATAGCAAAATATAGCGACAGATATAGCAAAAGAGTCAACAAACACCGAAACCCCCTAATCACTGGACTACTTGATATGACGGACCAGATTCGCAGGCTGAAGAGGCACTACCCGCTAGACCTAAACGCTAGATTCATTTAGTTATCTAAATTAAGCAATATTCACTTATTTATAATACTTACTTATAAATTATATTTATCTATAATAAGTATTAACTTATTATAAATAATCAGCCATGTCACTGCGCCACGCCAGAAAAATTACTGAAAATTCTCAACGCGAGAATTGATTGTAATTTTAACAAATAAATAAAAAAAATCTTGATAGGATAGTTCGTTATTGTAGCTGTTTTCTTCCTGATTTGCAACGCTTCCTTTTCTTTTATAGGCGAGCTTTCTTGTTCTTTGTTAATTGGTTGTTTTCTGCTTAACATATTTGTAGCTTCATTTATGTAGTATATGTTACATCGGGCGACCCTCTACCTAGACCAGGCCACACACCGCAGGCCAGACGGGAACCAGATGTCCGCTCATCCTTGCTGCGTACCCTCAATATTCTTAAGGACCCATCATAAATCCCAGTAATTTGCTAGCTAAGGTCCTTCAGACGAAACAAACATCTGTTTTCTGAATCATTTCTAAAGACCAGTGTCTACTACGGCTTGACAAGGGAAAGTTAGTTTTTCTCACGTACGATGCAACTTTTCTCCTACTAACCACTTTCTATCGAGGGTGGCTAAGACCCTTCCTAGTCCACCAACCTTCGTTTAACCAATTAACAACGAAGCCTATTTCCCGCACTCTCTTAGTGAAAAACGTCACCAACAAATCCGATGGTCCCGCGCGCTAGACACACCCATCCTTAGCTTTCTTCCGCCACAGCATCGTCACCGAACAGCACTGATTTTCCATCCTTCGAACAATCTACATCCTTTGACAAGGTATACACCCGTAGATCAGTCACTCACTCATCTTATACATACGCACCAGCGTAACTATCCTCTTTACAAGTAGGATAGACGGATTAGGATAAACGGTGATTTATAACTTACTATACAGTGTTTACATTCATTGAACCACCTCTGTTATCTTAACCGAAACAGGGGAACGACTATTTCGCGGCGTCGATTAACCGAATCGTAGCGAGAATTTATGCCTCTCGCTGACGTGTTTTCCTAGCGTCCGCGTCTCTCCGCGAACGGTCGCAACAGTATATTTCACCCTTTTTTGTTTGATTGGCGGTATTTGTTGTTGTATTTTGAAACATTTACCATGTGACAGTGTTCGTTAACGTTTTAACCTCCTAAATTCACTATTTATCACACTTGCACTGGAGCACAGTTACGCGTCTGTTTACCTCGACTGCTCGAACAGGAATTGTCATTACAATGCAATTGTCTATATTCTTACAAATATCGAGGCTTTCCTCTACTTTGTCCGGTAATTTTCAATTTTCACATGTAACATCATATTTTAAAATTTGTTAACAATCATTTTTTACAAATTGACGGCAAGTACCTAATTTTGGATCATGCGTTCTACATACATCGAACGTAACAATAAGGAATACAGAAACCGATTGAGATACAACAAGATATTGAAATTAGAAATTAATCACACCCTCGTAGCCGTGCCTATGTCGCGTAAAATTAAGATAAAAATAAGAAACTTGTCAATTTCCGAACAGGAGATCGAGTTCTTTTTATTTTTACTCAATTTATACAATATTATTTTCGGTTCGCGATGATACACTTTTGATACTTGGGTTAGTTAAGAATTTTTTAGACTGGCCGGATGATTTTGAGGGGAGCATTTATATTCTTTTATTCGTTGGAGTGGGAGAAGGCTTTGTTTGTACTTATCATATATTTCGGAGAACGGCTGGAGTGACCGAATGCCACCCAGGCGGCTGAGAACGGGTGCTGACCGAACGGTCACGCGTGATAAGGCGCTCGGAATTTTGGTTTATCATATGGCTGCTCGAATTTCATCTGTGACACCTGCATCTCCCGCAGGGAGGATTCGCTTTTGCGAGTCTATGGGGGCTGGCAAACCCACATTCCCGCAGCCAGGGAGGACCGTCGGGACAAACGTCCCGCTTACGTGAGTCCTCTATGTACACCGCAAGGAAGGTTGCTGTGGTGTAAGACTAAATCTTCCCCACGGAGCCTTGGGTAGTAGCGCACCCACGATCCTAAAGCCAAGGGTGAGACCGTCGGGAGAGCCGCCGAGGTACATTTTCTCAACTCCCGCTTACGTGAGTCTCATCTGGGTCTGACTGCACGGAGAGCAGGTAAACCGTGCAGCAGAGACGTGGCGGTACATCCACACGCGCGGTCCCACCGTTGACAATGAACGGTACCACAGGCGGTCGAGTGTTAGCCCAGAGGGCGTAGCGAACCCTCGGCTCGGCCAATTATGGGTATGGACTCGTGGTGGCAGTGGTTGCGGCCAAATGCTGGCAAGAGTGCCGAGTTAAGGGGGACAAAGTCCTCCGAATGGCCTACGGCGGGTGAGCAGCGTCCCACCTGCACCGGATACCGTCCCGAGAAGACGGAAGGGCTTGAAAAGGGCCCCGTTCGACCTGAGACGAGAGAGCCTCCTGCGGGCGATTATTTGAGGTAACCGGTACTCGGTACCGAGTGCGCTGGTTGGGCGTATCCCAACTCCGATGGCTTCTAGGGTTGCCCGGGTGCTGTATAGATATTAAATCTCAGGAAAGTACCCGACACCAGAAACCAGACTACATGTGACACCTGCATCCGCGTGGACTAACTCGCAAACGATGGAAGTTGTATATGTTAGTGCAATAAAAATCCTGACGTATGTATGAGAGACAGACGTAACGTCAACAATCCAAATAAAATAACGTTTTGCCGATGAAATAAAAGATGTAGCAAGATGTAGCAGCTCCATACTTTCATTCCGCCGATTTGTAAACAATAGCGCCATCGCCAATACAAATTACACAGATCACTGTAATAATATATAACGAAAACATAATAACGAAATACAATACAAAGTAATATCATATACTGCAACAATATATGACGTGATATTATAAAACGTAATACTATTGTGGCGGATAAAAGGAGAGTTGTGGCGTTTCGTCCCGGAACTACCGGTGGACTCGTCAGTAAGGCTATGCCCGGTAGTCCCTGCCTTAGACGTAGAGGGAGTCTCGCTAGGTGCGGTATTTGTATCAATCGCTCGTATATTCGACCGCTAGCGAGTTAGACAGACTCGTTGTCGTCGTAGCCCTCTAGTGTTGGCGGTTGGTACCAGCGGATCGCCCGGCAGGCGTTGCGCCGCGTTGATGCCTCGACCTGTCTGCGTCCGATACCGACTATTGATACCGATCCGCCACACTATAATACGTAATAGAAGATAAAGTAATACAATATAACATAATACAATGTAATGTTATATATTATAAGGTAATACTATTGTTTCGACCGTTCGCGGAGAGACGCGATAGCGAGATAGCACGTCAACGAGAGTTGTAAGTTCCCGTTACGATTAAATAATCGACGCCACGAACTGATCGATCCCCTTATTTCGATTATGATAATAAGGGTAATTCAATGAAATTCCACAGAATTAACACAAATAAATTAATGTCTATTTCAACAACTTATTAACTAGAAAGACATAAATGGAACAAAAAAATGTAACTGCGTTTTGGTTGATAAGTAATGCGCGATATATGAGATGTATTGACGGTTCGACTTCTCCAAAGTTCTGAACGCCTTTCGATTTTTTTCGTTTTTTCTGGAAGGCGACCCCCACTACGTTCGGATCACGCCACATTCTTTTACTGCGAGGTAAAATACGGGCCACGAGTCGACGTTTCTGGAAGTCGCCCTGCTTAATGAACCATGCGCTTGCCACTACAATGTTTGTTTGCCGGGCAGACGCGACGATCCGTCTGCGACATTATAGTGCCGCGATCGACAGTTAAGGATATGACCTATGGTAAGCCGCATGGCGTAACAACTATATAACAGTACATTACAACGTAATACTATATAAGGTAATACATTATAAAGCCATACAATATAACATAATACATTATGACGGTATATCATCTAACGTAATGATATATAACGTGATACGTTATATCCTATTACATAAAAACGTAATAATATATGACGTAATACATTATAACAAGCTACCATATTACGTTGTACTATATGCCGTAATACGTTATAACGAAACACTATATGACGTTATACGTTATAACGTAATACTATATGTCGGAGAAGGGTAAGGAATAAGGTTGTGGGCGTTCGACGAATCTTCATTGGAATCGGCCATCGTCTTGTTATAACGAAGGTACGGTCTGTTAATACGAGTAAGGATGCTACCGACTCGATAATCAACCGCGGCGGGTGGACACTCGCATTACTAGTGATGTTGGTCTTAGGTTCAATAACGAATCCGCGGTCAACGGGATGATAGATGTACGTGCTCGCAAAAATCTAAGTCGGACTCTTTGCGAAAACGTGGAATATTCACCGAGCGTACAGACTCTAAGTAACTCGCTAATACGACCTCACGAGAGAATGACTCTCCGTCGCGATGATGCTGCAGAGGAAAACTATGATGGGGTGTGTCTGAGGACACGAGATCATCGGATTCGTCGAGGATACCCTTTGTTCAGAAGGTGAGGGAATTTGGCGTTGCTGCTAATTGGCAAATCTCCATATCAGTGGTTAGAAACGGATGCTAGCCGCCCTCGAGGGAAAGTTGCTAGTGGGAGACGTCATTCATTGAAAAATACGTCTCTCCTATCTTCCCGTAGCTGGGACAAAGACTGTTTGTTTGAAGGACTTTAGTCAACTAAATTCTAAGATTTATGACGGGCCCTCAGGCTAGCTGAACATGTACTCCGGCGACGCATCGACATCTGGCAATCATCTTGCTCGAAGAATAGGGTCTGCGTGTGGCGAGCCACGGGACAGAAACCGTTGGGCTGTTTACTGTCGCGTGCCGTCACAAATATTTCTTTTAAGGAGAGCTATAGAATTACTCCATACCTTTGTTAGACAAAGCGTTCATCTCGTGACCGCGGCTACGTTCGGCGACTGACTGTCGCCTCGAGCCCAAACTCATTATCACACCTCGCGAACAATTACAATCGGATTGAATAACTACAATTGTCTAGATTACAATGTTGCGGGATTATCCAAAATTCCAAATGTTCTCCGGTGCTCCGGTGTTCTTTCATCTCCGACATATATATAGTATTACGTATAACGATATATAGGATAATGGTATAACGTATTTGGTTATATAGTATTACAGTACAACTTATAACGTTGTACAGTATTATCCTATATATCGTTAGACGCGAAAACGTAATACTACAGAACGTTATATGTTACAACGTAATACTGTAAAACGTCATACTTTATACCATTATCCCACATAACATAACACGTTATAACGTAACACTATATAACGTCATACGTCATGCCATTATTCCATATATCGTTATACGCTATAACACAATACTATACAACGTTATATGTTATAGCTTAATATTATAGAACGTTATACGTTATAACGTCATGCCGTATGATTTATATGCTGTATTTGTTATAAGGTAATATTATATAACGTTATACGTTACAACGTAATACTATTTAACGTTATACGTTATACCGTAATGATATATAACGATATACGCTATAACGTGATACTCTATAACGTTATACATCACAACGTAGTACTATTTAACGTTATGGCGTAATACTATATAACGCCATACGTTATACAGTAATACTATATACCGTTATACGTTATTCCGTAATACTATATGTCGTTATACGTCACAACGTAATACTATATGGTGCGATATGTTTTAGCATAATTCTATATAACGTCATTCGTTATACAGTAATGCTATGTACCGTTATACATACATACGTAACACTATATAGCGGTATACGTTATGGCGTAGTACTGTATAACGTCATACGTTATAACGTAATACTATAAAACGTAATACTGTCACTTCCCGCGCTGCGCACGCGCCGTAACGTAGACTAAAACAACCAATAGCGCGAGTGAGCGTTTCAATTTCAAATTCAAATAAACTTTAACAACTTGTATATAGAAACCAAATTCGAGCCTCACAACCCCCACGGAATAACTCGTCACATGACGACCCCTCCACGGTAGACCTAAATATAAATAACGACGTAGCGACATAGAAGATAGAGAGAAATAATTCCTTAGTTCGGAGTAGTTAATTCCTCAGTTCTGTGTGATTAGT
Source organism: Bombus vosnesenskii (assembly GCF_011952255.1). Taxonomy (NCBI): domain Eukaryota; kingdom Metazoa; phylum Arthropoda; class Insecta; order Hymenoptera; family Apidae; genus Bombus; species Bombus vosnesenskii. The sequence continues at coordinate 51,391 of NW_022883027.1, forward strand.
TCCTCAGTCCTTGGTGATTAATTTCTTGGATCTTGGCAATCAGTTCCCCAAGTCTTGGCAAGTAATTTCCTTGTTCATAGCGATTAGTTCTCAATTCCTTTAGCTCTTAATTTCTCAGTTCCTTTGCCTTTCAATTCTTTAGTTCCTTAGTTTTTCAGCTCTTAGTTCCTTTAGCTCTTAGTTTTTACTCTTAGTTCTTAAGTTCCATAGTCCTTTAGTTCTTTAGCTTTTAGTTCTTTGTTTCATTATTTCCCAGTTCTTGTCAGTTTTGGTAATCGACGTGTTTGTATTTGTCAATTTGTAAATTATTAAAAATCAATTAAAGTAAAATCTTGTAATTAATAAGAGTGGAAACGTATCGTTAACGATTGTAACTTCGAGTATTCGAAATCTCAACGACAATTCTGTCAATACCCAATTAGAATTAGAATAAACATTTGTTGTGAAGAATATCTGTCTAATAATATAATAGGATTAAGCCAACATTTATTTTCACCAACATTAATCCTCTCCCGTGCCGGTACTCCTGCGCGTAGCAGGTTAGCCGAAACGTGGAGTTGAATTGCCAATCGCATTAAGCATCAGACACCGCTACCATTTAATCTAAATTCAAAAATTAACGGCAACACAACCAAAACGAACCAAACAAAAACGTAACATTTGCACCAGTCAATGTCTTCTCTATTGCATAACGACAATGTGTAATCCAACTGAAGATTTCACCCTAATTCTAATGTAAATCCGACATCAGAAGTGGGATCAGTGCCGGTTATAACAGTGCAAGAGTTTACGACCATCGTGCGTGAGTTAATTCAGTCACTAGTGCAAAAATCGAGTGTGGAACCTAACAATCTTTCGCCACCGCGTTTTAAGCCTAAAACCGCGGGCTCCGACTCCGCTGCATGGTGCGCAGCTGTCAATCTGATTATGGAGGAAATCCTTTACAAAGCAGTACCCCGAATATAATTTTAATAACGAGTGTCGAATCGACTTCTACGTAGTGGAGGCACCACCTGGTAGATCAAGCCATCCGGGTGAGTCATTTCCATCTTACCCCGATTTTGGAACCGAGTGTCCACTAATTAAAGAATCCGTAGTCTTGAGAATTGCTGACAAAAGAACGATTGATATAGTAGTAATGCGAGGAATAAGAGATATTTGTACTAAACGTACATGTCAAATTTTGTCCGTTGCAGGTGTTAGTGGTTTTACATTAGAGATACACTTTTCATGTCCTCGCTGATAGTTATTTAAAACATGACATCGCGATTGATCGTTAAATTTTAAGCCAAAGCGTTGACGTAATATTACACAAAATAGCCTCGCTATGTGTAAAACAAAAACTAATTAACGCCTGTAATAAAACCGCTGAAAACGAGATCGATGTTAATGAAGCTGACAATGATGTACGTGGTAGTGATAAAAGTTGATTAATCTTTCTTTTCGAAAATTCAAAGATTCATTCGTTACGGTTTCGTACGTACTCGCGTAAACACAGGCCAATTAGAAATACAATTAATTGATCCTAACATCACCGTACAAAGAAGTCCTAATAGACTTTGCGAGGAAGAGCGCAGAATAGTACGTGAGAGAATAAGCGAATTAATTAGAGCCAAATATCATAGGGCCTAGTAATTCACCGTTCGCAAGCCCTATGTTACACGCGAAGACGAACGATGGTTCAGATAGATGATTTTTACATTTTCGAGGACTAAATAAAAATACGGTCGCGAATCGATATCCTTTACCCCTTATTGCGGAACAAATCGCGAGATTGCAAAAGCGAGATACTTTATTAGCCTGGACATGGCTAGCGGCTTTCACCAAATCCCTATTCATCCTAATTCTAGGAAATATACAGCATTGGTTACCCTCGATGGACAATTTGGACAATAAGTTCTTATTTTCTTCAAATTCTTTTGTGCCTTTATTCGGTCCATTCGACGTCTTTTGTTTGCATAACATAAGTGTGTGCGCGTCTAATGTTTCTTCCGGAATCATTTTCCGATATTATGCTAACTCCGTCGAAAACAAGGATTTTTGCATTTTCAGACAACCCTAATAATTTGCAACTAATACTTGTCTAAATATTCTAATATTTATGTTCTTCCTTGTTGCAATTTTTTAAACCATCAAAGCGTTTACAACAGAAATCCCCAGAAGGGGTTGCATGCCAAGTCTTCTGAACCATTTGATCCCTTTTCTAATTGTGATGGCATAAGAAACCGTTTGGTCGGAATAATCTGTACCACACTTTCCTTCATTATATTCAACAACAGCTAGTGGTTTTAATGTTGCCAACAAACGAAACGAGAGGTCATTCTTGAGATTCCTTTGAAAACACGCGTGGCAGGCAACGTGCCATTCGTACGTTGTTGTTTATTTGGATGATGTTCTAATTATTGCCGACTCCATAGATCAAGCTCTAGAAAGATTGTACACCGTATTAAATACCCTCGTAAATGCCGGATTTTCTTCTAATTTTTCTAAATGCTCTTTCCTAAACATATCGGTACTCTATTTGGGACATGTAATTCATAATGGAGAAGTTCGTCCCAACCCGGGTAAAATACAAGCCTTGAGTTCTTTACCCGCACCGACGATCGTCACACAGCTTCGGCAATTCATTGGTCTAGCTTCTTATTTCCGAAAATTCGTTCCTAAATTCTCACAAGTAATGAAACCTTTGTATGCATTCACTTCCGATAACAAAAACATAAATTGGACGGATAAACACGAAAAGATAAGGCAAAAAGCAATTTCTATTCTGACCAATGTGCCGGTGTTAATGATATCTGACCCTAAATACTGATGCTAGTTTGGATGGATATGGCGGTATTTTAATGCAGAAAGTTGAAAGTAAAAACAGAGTAGTAGAATATTATAGTAAAAGAACTAGTCCTGCGGAAGCCAGGTACTATTCGTATGAGTTGGAGATGTTAGCAGTTGTAAACGCTATTAAACATTTTCATCACTATTTGCATGGACAAGAACTCCTTGTTGTTACTGCTTGTAATTCTTTGAAGGCGTTCACTAATAAGGTAAATTTAAATGAGAGGGTCCACAGCTGATGGGGTCATCTACAAACCTTTAATTTTAACATTATGTATCGAGAAAGTAAACGAATGGCTCACGTAGATTTCTTTTCGCGGAGTCCCATAGACATTGATCGTACTAAAATTAAAAGAATTAAAGAAAAAAAAATTAACCTGTCTGAAGTTTCTGAAGCTATTAGCGGAACAACGTCGTGATCATCAAATTTCGGGAATTGTCAGTAAATTACAAAACGATGAGCTCGCGGGAGATGAATTACGGTCCGGTACTCTTTATCGTAAGATACAAAGGAAAGGCAGGACTCTCTGCTTGCCCACTGTCCCAAGAGGATTTAGGTGGTCCGTTATTAATCATGTGCACCAGTCAATTATGCACTTAGGTTAGGATAAAACGCTCGAGAAGCTGTGCGAGTATTACTGGTTGGAAGGAATGGAGAAATATGTTTGTAAATTCGTAGAGAACTGTCATGCTCTCTAGAAACGACCGGGCGATCGTGGCTAGACGTGATTGGCGAAATACAGTTGGCCTTGAATTGCACCACCAATCGTGTGACTAAATCGAGTCCTTTGGAATTACTAATCGGCAAACCAGCAAGACCCTACAGTTTATTGCTACCTGATAACATTGGGGAAAGGGAAATAGATATCTGGAACGTAAGACAGCAGGCAATACAGAACATAGAGATTAACGCTAAGTATGATAAAGAAAGATTTGACAAAACTAAGGCTATAGTAGTTAGATTTAATCTTGGTGATTTTGTATTACGCAAAAAAAAGGGAAAAAACGAGGAGAGAAACCAACAAAGTTAGATCCGAAATATAAGGGTCCATTCGTGATAGCAGAGATTTTGGAAGGAGATAGATATACTTTAAAAACCATAGACGGCAACCGATCATATCAGGACAGACATGACAGATTGAGAAAAATGCCAGAAAGTTGCGTTCCTGCTGAGTTGGACGTCTGCGGTGATGACAACGACGCGAGTACACTGACCTCAGAGGATCATTAACACCACGTTGTGATCGTAGTAATACGCCCAGTAGTAATATCGTCTGCGCCTTCGTAATACGCCCAGTGTGGTGTTCTGCGCTTTCGTAATACACCCAACATGGTAATACGATCCAACAAACTGAGATCTGTGTGCGAAATCGAAAATGATCTGTCGTGTCATTACGGTCTGGCTGGTAACTCATAGAATGCAACTAGCACTTTGAATACAAATTCTAACGCTAGTAATTTTAGTTCTCTTTCATTTCCTTGCTTGTCAAACCTCCGAACAAAATTTCTTTGTTGAAATGGACCCTTGACTTATTTGGAACATCTAATTGAATGGTAAATAATATCAGTTACGTCGAGCCTAATGTTGCAAAAACTCAATATTTTAGTTACACACGAGAACGTGTGATAGTCAGGATAGCCGTGTCGGAGATGGAACAACACCGGAGCCTTTGGAATTTTGGATAATCCCTGCAACCTTGTAATCTACAGTCTACTATAGCTGTAATTAAACAACTGTAGTTATTCAATCCGATTGTAATTGTTCGAGATCTGTGATAATGAGCTTGGACTCGAGGCGACAGTCAGTCGCCGAACGTAGCCGCGGTCACGGGATGAACGCTTTGCCTAACAAAGGTATGGAGTAATTCTATAGCTCTCCTTAAAAGAAATATTCGTGGCGACACGCGACAGTAAACATTCCAACGGTTTCTGTCCCGTGGCTCGCCACACGCAGACCCTATTCTTCGAGTAAGATGATTGCCAGATGTCGATGCGTCTCCGCAGTACATGTTCGGCTAGCCCGAGGGCCCGTTATAAATTTTAAGGTTTAGTTAACTAAACAGCCTTCAAACAGACAAACAGTCTTTGTCCCAACTACGGGAAGATACGGGAGACCTATTTTTTTCAACGAACGACGTCTCCCACTAGCAACTTTCCCTCGAGGGCGGCTAGCATCTTTTTCTAACCACCGATATGGAGGTTGACCAATTAGCAGCAACGTCAATTTCCCTTACTTGATAAACGAAGGTTATCCTCGACGAATCCTCATGTCCTTAGACACACCCCATTATGGTTTTCCTCTGTGGCATCATCGGGACGGAAACTCATTCTTTCTTGCGATCTCATCGACGAAAAGAGTAACGCCTTACGATCAGTGAATATTAAGCGTTTTATTAACAAAGAGTCCGACTTAGAGTTTGTGAGCGCGTACATTATTCATCCCGTTCACTTCCGGTCCCGCAGAACCACCGATCGTCCTTCGCGCGGAAACATAAACGCGCTTCGTACTCGTATCTTTTGTTTGTAACTCGGCGATCATGCAACACGATATAATGCACCGAGTAAGGGAAAACAAAAATTATTATACGAAATTCCGTTCTTTGTTCGTTACAGAACGTGGATGCGCGTGATACTCTGGATGCGTCAATACCGTTAATTACGTATGCCCAGGCAACACGTTGCTACGTCTTTCAACAGACACAAATTTATAATACGCTGATTTCTCGTGAAAAACGCTATCGCTTAAACGTTACCTCCAATTATCGATTCGTCGTTAATTCGTTCCAAATCGCTTAATCTTAATACCTACTAAAAACTACCATGGTTACTTTGTAAATCGAGTATTGTAAATCACAGTGACCAAATATTTATCCGAGATGCGAAGAAATTTGCGATATCGTTAAAACACACACACGCACACACACACACAAAAACGTATAATATATCTTTATACGAGATTATTTATTAATCAGATACGAAAGGAGAAAAAAACGTTGTTTCGGTTTTGTCATTTTCTACGGAAGATATTATCTTTAAATACAGTTTCAGAAAATATAGTTTTCGGACTGTGGCGGATAGGACGGACCGAATCGTACGATAAAAAGAAAATAACGCGTATATGCTAAATTTCATATTACCGATAAATTTCGTATTACCTTATTTCTTTTGCAATTACCGTTCAGTCCTTGAACATATTCCAGAAATACTCATGATACAAGTCTTTTCTTTCCTTCGTAACGTAATATGCATCATATTCCGTAAGAACTATTCGCTAAATGAAGCGAGAAAGCGAGAAAGCGACAAGAAACATTGTAAAACATACTACGACCGACTATTTTTCTATTTAATTTTCTAGCTAATTTTCTATGCTTTTTATTAATTAATTAATAAATTTTCGCTCGCGCGTTGAATTTCGCATAAAGCTATGCGACTCGGGGGAAAATTTCATTTTATTTCTATATAAATTACCAATTTTATACATAATTTTGTTCGTATAAAATTTAATTCTATTTTCGTTACGTTACGTTACGTTACGTAAAGTTAGATTATACACTTGAAATCTCAAGTATACGATCTTGTATATATTTTTCATACTACTAACTTGTGACTCGTAAAGTTTTTAAAAACATCTGTTCGACGAACGGACGACATTGCTTCGTACAGCGGTAACTATTAGTCGGTAGGATATCGTGGAAGAGTGGAAATTTTGGTGTAACCAACGAGCGGGAGAACGGGAAGAATTAAACCGTAGGAAAATGAAGCGTCACGCGGCTATATCGGCCTCTTCTCGGATGTTCGCAAAGGCCACGACGATGGTAGTTACAACTATGGCTGCGATGCCGACGGTAAGGTCAAGGCCCTCTGCAACCGCCCTACCCAACTCCCATGCAGCTTCGTGGTCACGTGACGCGACTCAAGGTCTTTTCTCCCTACTTTAACCACGCCATCCACCACGATGCAGCAGGATTGCACTTTTTTTCGTATATTTGGACGAACGCACTCTCATAACGTTTTACCTTTATCGAGAACTTGAGAAAACGTTCTCGTTCCTGTCACTCTCTCTCTCTCTCTCTCTATTTTCCAGCCTATTTTCCAAGTTCTCCGTTTCGCTTCTATCCGCAGACTTCGAAACTTGTCCTTTGTCCCAAGACTCTACATACAATGTTCATATATTTTTCTTCTAATATAAATTTTTCTTTTATTAGCGAAGCGAATATAGCGATATAGAAGAATATAGCGAAGACTTTGTATAATAAAACGCAACGAACCAACGAGAACGGGTATATATTTTATCAGATATATCATACGTATTACGCATATTATCGATATGGTATCGGATATCGTATAGTTTCGATTCGTAAATATCGATATATATATATCAAGATATAAGAATGGCAGTTAATTAGTCAAGTGGTTAAAACACGTCGTTTTTTACCTTAGTCCGATTATCTGCGTACATGTTTTAATTTGGCGACGAAGAATTATTATTCTCTCACGGAATGGACAATTTTTCATTCGGATGTGTCTTTTCGGGGGTATTTTGGGTCGCTAAAGCCGTAAACGAGGATCGCTGTTCACGGAAATGGACGGTTATGAAAATTCGGCCTTACGAACGTTTGGCGGAAAAAGATGCCAACTGCAGAACCGCCAACACCGTGATCATACAGAGAGGTAAACGGTAAGCAGCAGAAGGAGCTCAGCGTCCACCGCTCAGAGAGCGGCATGATCGCGTCCTTAGCCAGCCGCCTCGTTCTAATCGAATATTTTATACGGTAAAAGCGGTATAATATTATTAACAGTACTACTATTTCACTTGCAGATTGATTTTCCGTACGCAATTATTTATAAATTCTTGATACAAGTTATCGTTACGTTGCACAGTATCGCACAATTTACCATTCTACTGGAAAAATGATCCTTGAAAAATGTTTCGTATAGTTACGCATTCCTCAAAAACCATCCGTATATGTACATGTATTTTATGTGTACAGTGTACAGTGTACAGTGTATAGACATACAAACGATGCAAATTTTCCTATATGATAATTAACAAAAGGAAATAAAATTATTTTTATATACTTGTTATTATTATTTTTATATATAACTATATACTTCGATATACCATAAAATCCTTGAATTTTGAATTTAACGTTATTTATAACTGAACGATAGTAAGTAAACGATAGTAAAAGCTTTAGTAAAAAAAAGTAACTTTAATACGTTCAAGTGGAATGAATAACGTTGCTGAATCGTCCTATAGCGTAATTACGACGTTCATATTTCATCTACGGTTGTAAATATACAAAGATTCGTTATCGATCGAGTGTATCGATTATCAGTATTCCACAGGTACCTACTCTGTTCTCTTTATGCAAATTATAAACGTGTATTAAAAAGTACGTTAGTTTCTCGAACTCTGCCGATTCACTTGTCCATTTGGTAATAGAATAAAGCTTTGGAAAAAAAGTAAGCTTCTAGCTATACTTTCTGTCGCTAATTTGAAAAATTCATCGGTGTTTCTATATCCGAGAATCGATTTTCGATTACAGGGCAAACAAAATTTTGCCCCTAATCGGCACGATTATGTAATCGTAGCACGATCGACAAGGATCTGTATGATTCGCGATGAACGAATAGAAACGACAATAAAAGGGAATAAATCGATAATACAAAAGAGAATTTCTTTTCATACAACGCTTCGTTCGCCATAAAATCGAATTTGAAAATATAAAAAGTGGAAATTGGGAAAAGTTAGGAAATCGCATAATTACGGTATTTTCGATTTGCTTATCGATCGATTATTCATCGATCATCGGTTAGGTTCATGCCTAGATAAAAGATACGAGGATGGCAGGTGACGCGGAAGAGGGATCGATGACCTTAAGAGTACACGACGCCGGCTCTATTTCGAGCGGGTCGTACATATGTATATACCGTAGGCCCCGATTAAGATTCAGAATGACCATGAAAGAAGCAAGTACGACGAGCCACGTTTGTTTTCCTATTACGTTAATCTTGTCAATGCAGATAATACGCGGGCCAAGTAAGACGTTATCATTGAGCACATCCACCGTTCGTTCCACGTCCAGACTTTTCGTTAGAGATTATCGTTAACGTTTCGCGTCGTTTTAACGTTACGCTGCAGAATGATTTTCATAACTTACAGAATGACGCAAAGACAGTGTCGGACTAAAGCTTCCGCAGGCCTCCTTCGTAGAAACATTCTTTAAATGGTCTTTGAAATATAAACAAAAATGTTTAGTTTAGTTTTCCCTCAAATGTATCTTTTTAAAGGGTAAATTTAAAAAAAAGGTAAAGAAAAAAGGGTTACAACCTCCTCCCGTACCTCTTCTCTTAATCGACGCTGGCGCGAACAAAAGTTAATTTACGTTCGAGCGACTGAAACGCGTCTTCTTTCGTAAATGCTACGTTACTTATTATTAACATTTGCAACAAATGCAACTTATTATTAACATTGATTCTCTTATAATCGTTAAAAACTATCGGATTAATTGGTTGGGTCCAAGAGACAAATTTTAATTACCAAAAAAAACGCCATGTTTCGCGGAAATGCGTATCGGCGACGTAATATCTCCCTCTCTAAACGGACATCAAAGAAGGATATACGTGCGCAACGAGTTACGAAGTGCATAAATCAAACAAACTGTCAAATTCAAATTTATATAAAACGAACGAATGCGTTCGTCCCGTGAACAAAAATGAATACAAAAATGAATAAAAAAATTAATACAAAAATTACGTACACAGAACGCATATAACTTCTTTCACATATTTTTTTCTGCCATGTCAAAGTAAAAAGAATTGACGTATTCGAAACGTACGCTTCTTTAAGCAAATGTCGGTACAAACGGTATCGCACAATGCAATCCTTTGTAATCCTATGTAATCCTTTTTCTAATTCACCTACGTATTTTTCTGTTACGTCAAAATAACAAAATATCGGCGTATCTAAATTAAAGTTACTTTATCAGATTGTATGGTAAAGTTACCGAGAGACTTACTACGAGAGAATCGCTAGACTCGGTTGCTAGGAAACAACATTTTATAAATTTATAGCCTAGTCGATATTTGAGTCGATAGTTTAGTGAGAAACTAACATTTATATTTAAAATTATAGCAGACGTTTTAACAATCGAATTATTTAATAATGAATACGATAGAAGAATTAAATACGATAGAAGAAACACTTTTACTCAACTTAGAAAGTACACGCTAAAGCTGCGAGCAAGGAGAAACATGCGAGCGAGTCGAAAAATTTCATACGATCGATTGTCTTGCTGCTTCTACCGAACGATAACGTGCGATAATTGCACGTTTACAAAGACTGTACGTTACACAATGAGCATACTAAGGTATTTCATAGAAGCTTTCCTTGCAATCGCGTTCCACGTAAGTACAAAAAGTACTGGATTCGACGTGGAATCTCTCTGCCCCCTCTCTGTGTTTCACTTGCAAGGTAGGCGCGGGTTTTCCTTTCACCCGGGCCAGTCAGCTCGAGTAGGCCTAACTGCATATACATACGTACACGCTTAATATCTCGTTGAACGCGCATACGTTCCTACGTAACAACTTCACAGGAATATTTTCCATGGCTGCGCGCTTATGAACGCGCCTTCTAACCTTAATCGCATATACCTTTTTCTCGTTTTCTCGTTTTCTCGTTTTCTCGTTTTCTCGTTTTCTCGTTTCTTTTTTCCTCTTTTCTCTTATTTTACCCATTCTCAGCATTCTCCGATTTCTCCTTTTACTTACGAACGACGATTAATCGAAACCGAAATCGAAATACCAAACAAATTTCAAAATACTTGCTACAATCAAGATTTTTATAATTAATATATTATCGGCGTTGTACAGCGCTAAAGATAAAACTGTTATCCGCGATCGAGCCAAAATGTAACATATTCGATAGGATTTATCTTTCACAGCTAAAGATCATTTTAAGAAAAATTATAATCAACGTGAATTTCAAATACGTTGCTTTCGCGATCGATCTTGTATTACGATATATTCTACGATAGTTGATCGGCGAGCGATCGAAAGCGGTGGAAAAAAATAAAAACGTTCTAGATAAGACGACCAAGGTTACATAAAAATACGAACAATGCCCATTTTTCATTTGCTGGATACGACACTTTATACGAGGTTATATGTACATGCATGCCGATCGAGGATACTCAGCGGTCTGATCTGAGTGTCAATTAAAATTATTATAGCCGGTCGAGAAGCATTTTTCAGCAGCATCGGGAAACCGGTTCGCTTTGGCATCGGCTGCAATAGCCAGCTACCGTCGTCTCGTGTAAGCACAGTACCGCATTTTGTTTTCGCCTGGCTCAACGAGATCGCGTCCAATTGGTTTCGCGCTTCGGAAAAATTCACACCGCCGATGCCGATAGAAAACGATCGGTAGCGGCACCTAATAGCTTAGTTAGATCGCCTTCCCATGATTCCCATTATATACAGATAGCGTAACATTCGCAGCCTCTACCCTATTGTTGTATGATTTGTTTAAAAGGAAAATCCGACGTATATATGAAATATATATAGGGTGTGGCAAGACGCGAGTTACAACTGGACAAAAAAGTTATTTCATATAGAAATAAGTAAATGTAAATCATAATATTTCGATTCGCAATTTTCTTTTCCAGATTATATCACGCGTCCTGTAAAATCCTGTCAAATGCTGTCAAATGCTGTCAGGTGCTGTCAAATGCTGTCAAATGCTGTCAAATGCTGTCAAATGCTGTCAAATGCTGTCAGATGCTGTCAGATGCTGTCAAATGCTGCCAAATGTTGGCAAATCCTGTCAAATGTTGTCAAATGTTGTCAAATGCTGTCAAATGCTGTCAAATGTTGGCAAATGCTGTCAAATGTTGGCAAATCCTGTCAAATGCTGTCAAATGCTGTCAAATGCTGTCAAATGCTGTCAAATGCTGTCAAATGCTGTCAAATGTTGTCAAATGCTGTCAAATGTTGGCAAATCCTGTCAAATGTTGTCAAATGCTGTCAAATGCTGTCAAATGCTGTCAAATGCTGTCAAATCCTGTCCAATCCTGTCAAGTCCTGTCAACCTAACCCCAAAATAAATAAAAACTAATTATATCGTCGCCTATCTTACGTTTCTACTGGAACGTAAAGGAATGTTGCGTTTCTGCGTTACTTTCCCCTCGACTTGTCCACATCACCGCCTAATTGCATTTACAGTCGCGTGTCTGCTGAATCAAAAATACAGATTTATTATCCTGCATATTTCCAAACGCATCGTTCATCGTCATATAGATGAGATCGAAGAATTGTCCTCCAGAACCCCTTGGGGTTAGGTTGACTAATTTAAAAAATCATTCAGGCTAATTTATTTTCACCAAAAACATTTAAATGCTAATAGCAAATTGGCAATGGGAAACGAACAGATTTAAAAGGGATTCGTATTAACGATCATCGTGTGCAACCGAAGCACGTTCGTATTTAACGCTTCTCTGTTGGCAATATCTATAATACACGGGGCGGTACGTTTACAATCGTCGTAAGTCGATTGGATAAGAAAGTAGATGAGCGGAGGAAAAAGTGTAGCTAGCAATAAGTACGCGGCATGCTCGAAAAACTTACTTTGTGAAAACAAATAGGAGGAAGAAAAGAGGAAGATTGCCGTCGAGTAGCAACAAATGATCGAGGTGCGGTCGGGCCAGTAAGTACGTCGGGAAAGGTTCATCAATATTCATAAGTCTCACTAGGCCTATCCGCGTCTCAAGGATCCAGGGAGTTTCCAGTACACGCTCCTTCTCCCTATCTCTATTTTTCTCTTTTTCTCTTTTCATGTACGTGTCGTGTGCGACTACGTATACCCGACGAAAGCCATTCGCGCGACACGGATTTGTCTTCGTAATGCGCACATTGCACGTATGCGCGCATACCTATTCCCACTGCATAAACTGCATTCTATATCGACATTGTCATATCGCGTTACCGTTTTCATATCCCTGTGTGCGTCGGGGCAAACATATATTCGGATGTCTCCTTCTACCTCAATACTCCTTCTACCTCTGATAAAATCGCAAAATAAACAAAGACAAATACTCTGAAATATCAGCTGTGCTATATATTTGAATCTAAAGTATTTCACGCTTTCTCATCGTTCAAGTTAGCTGTATCTGGAATTACGTCGTTTTCACAAAAATATCGAATAACGTTTAAACACACAGGGCCAAGATTAATTAAGAAATATTCGTTTCGATATTACATAGTATGTATATATTCTATATGTAAATAATATTCAGTTTTAATGAGCAAATTTTGCAAAACAACCTGTACATTTCGATATTATAATAACGAACTTTAATCATTTTTATTACGTTTTATTACGTTTTATTACGTTGACCAAACGGTAACGGCATTTGCAAATTTTTCTTCCAACTAGATTTCCAACTAGAAGGAAATTATTCAAATAATTAACTTTAAAACGTATGCATGCATGCGCAGAGATTAGATAATATATAATATCGGTATTGTCAACGACTATTTTTCAGCCAAACAAAAGATATCAACTTTTCCATAATAATTTCAATATGTTGACTCTTTATATTTGGATAATACGAATATAGATGTCTTTGTTTCTTATTTTTCTTTGTATTTCTATTGCTTTTTAAAACCAAACAAGTTATATCAGAAATCATTATTTACGAATTAGTTGTATTTAAATGTGCATTGATAGATGCGTTTAGAATGTATAATGGATAAGCTGTGTATCACAATAAGAGTCGAGTTGTTTTAAAAGTTTAACATATTCTTAATAACCTTAATTGTACAAGATGGCTTATAAACATTGACTTAATCTAAAATAAATATTTGACAATTTAATTTTTCTTCGAAATTCCATTCATTTACCATTTAATAATTATTTCAACATTTAATTTTACATTTTAACATTTAATCTCTTTATAACAAAATGTTTGCTCACTCCTTTTTGATACTCGCCGAAAATACCTACCAAATTTTATCCAATCCTACGTTACGTTATAATTTTAAAAAACATTTTCTGTTAATGCCAATTTCTCTTTAACACAGTCTTTATAGCATTTACTAAGTTCGTTCGTTTACTTGTACGTGCATACATACGCGCATACGTATGTAGATCATATGTATTTGTACATATAGTCACGCCGCGCTGGCTAAGCGAGCTGCCGCCCGAAAGGGCAGGTTCAACTTGTCCAATCACCCGAAAAGGGGAGGGCAGGATTTTTCCAAGTCGCGTGCCGACCACCTATGCGCGCCGTTCCTCGGGTATTGGACGCCCGAAGGTGGACGATAATTAACGAACACTTATTTAGCAAAGCCAGCACGAGCCCTATACCCGAGGAATGGCGCAGTCGGCCTTACAGCCGAGCCCTTGTACGTTCAAACTATTTGTCCTAGTTCCGGGCTCCGCAGAGAGGGCTTGCTTATGTAAGTCTGTGGGGGCTGGCAAACCCACGTTCTCGCAGCCAGGGAGGACCGTCGGGACAAGCGTCCCGATTACGTGAGTCCTCTTACACCGTCCTTATGTGCACCGCAGAGAAGGTCGCCGGGAGTGTAAGCGTAAAGTACGGTTACACTCTCTCTACATGGCCTTGGGTAGTAGCGCACCCACGATCCTGATGCAAAGGATGGGACCGTCGGGATAAGTTCCCGGGTACTTTGTACCTTGAGGCCCCCGCTTATGTGAGTCCCATCTGGATCTGTCGAGTACGGTTAGCAGGTCGCCGGCCGGCAGTGACGTGGCGGTTCATCCACATGATAGTCCCACCAATGACTTAGGATGGTACCAGGGGCGGTCGAGTGTAAGCCCGAAGGGAGTAGCGACCCCTCTGCTCGGCCAATTATGGGTTTGGGCTCGTGGTGGCAGTGATTGATGGCCACGATGCTGGCAAGAGGGCCGATTTAAGGGGTAATGGCTCGCCCTGAATGGCCTACGGCGGGTGAGCAGCGTCCCACCTGCTCCGGAACCGTCCTGGTGAGACGCTAGGGCTTAGAATCGCCCCGTTCGGCCTGTAACGAGGGACAGCCCATGCAGGCTTAGCTAATCAGGGTAGCAAGGCACTGGGTGTCTTGCGCGATCGTTGGGCGTATCCCAACCCCTATGGCCCTAGGGGTGCCCAGGTTCTGTATAGCGATAAATTGGCGCTGAGGAAAGCACCCGTAAACAAAGACAGACAATACTTGTCCTAGTTCCGGGCGTATTTCCTGGATGCTGTCGGCGAACGTGGTCAGAGTTTCGGGCCTCTTATCCTGTACGGCGGCCAGGACGCGCTGCACGTGCACCGGGAGTCGGCCTTCCCAGAGAGTTAGGATGAGTTCGTTCGATGTTGCAGGGGTGGCGAGGCTTTTCTGGTCCCGATAAAATTGAGAAGGCGTCCTGTCGCCTAGTTGTTCGTTCTCTATTATTTTGCGTAGGCGTCGGGCGTCTGACTCCCCCAGCTCTTAATGAGTTCCTTTTTGAGGAACTTTGAGGACTTGAGGACTTTTTGAGGAAACTGCGTTTGACAGTTGTAAGTAGCGGAGTTCATTACTCCTTACAATACTTGTGACCTAACGGTCTTGATACTCCGAAGCAAAACAACAACAGGATTTGACTTGTCCTGCTCACGTGCCGCTACAGTGATTTCCCGAATGGTTTGGTAGAGCAGGTCTTGCGATCGTCTGGACAGTCCCAAGTTGGTCTGAAGGATGCGCATTTTCTCAATCACCTAAAGTTTCCATGGCTTCCTCCGTGCCAGCCTCCTTCCTCGCGGGCTTTGAGTGGGGCATTCCCTGCAGCGGCGAGCCCTTTTCGTTGCCACTTGCCACCGCAGATCACGCTTGCTTCCGCGTGTCGCAAGGGTGACGCCACGAGGACCTTGCTCGGATCCAGGATCTGCGACAGAAGGCGACCGGCCTTCTCCCACTTCTGGTCCTCGGAGACCTCCAGAACGACGTCTTCGGTCATAGTTTTACGTATCCTTGCCACTCTGATGCCGACCTCGGCCACAGGGACCTTGTCCTGGGCCGCGGTCGACACTTCCGCGTAAGATTGGCCTGATTGTCCTTCAGCGTGCTCGTTACCGCCGATGATTGCGGTGTGTTTGGGGGAGGCAGCTTGTCTCCCGCTCCTTGTACGTTCTCCGATTCTCTCTCCGGGGCTTTCCTCGTGCTCTTCGCCCCTGTTCCCGGAGTTCTCTTCGGTTGTTTCCCTGCCAGCTCCTTCTTTTTGTCTCTTCCTCTTTCAACGGTCTGCCATTCCATAGCAACCGCTTGTCCTTCCTTGGACGCCGGAGTGTGTGGAACGCCAGGCTCCACCCTTCTCGTGGTCTCCTCGGAGACGACCTCCATTTCCCTTCTTCTTTCCATGTTTTGGAGGCGTTCCTCCATCAGCTGGATCAGCAATGGGCCTAGCTCCTCCATTTTGCGTTCGATCGCGGCGAGACGCGCTGTCCCGCCGTTCTGCTCTTCCGTGGAGCGCGAGGCAAGCACTTTTCGGAGCGCCTCGTTCTCCGCCTCTAATGCCGCTATGCGCCCTTCCATTATCGGGAAAGCGCCAGGAGCGGTGTCCATCTTTTTCACAATCTCTGTTGCGCCAGCGGCGATTGACCTCGCCGCTTCTCTCAGCATCTCCACGTGTGTGTCGTTGAGGTTGCGAGATGTTTCGGCAACCTTGGTTACCTCGGAAGCGGGACGGAGCAGTTCCGCTCGCCTGTCCGCCGTAGTAAATGTCCTCATCTCGACGGCCAGTTCCGTGGAAAGATATGGAGATCCGCTGGCCTTTCTCTTCTTCGCGCGGGGCGCTCCGACAGAGCAGGTCTCTTCTTCCTCCGAAATTTGTTCGGTCCGTCGGCTCCCCGTGTTCAGTGAGGAGCGGAAGGACCCCTCCTCAAACCCCACCGTCTTCCTCGTACGTCTGGTGCTAACGTGTATAGGCTCAGCAGCCAACTTCGCTTCGTCCCCTCTTCTCATGGTTTCATCCGCCTCTTTCTCCTCCTCTAAAATTGTGTCCTTTGTTCCCACTAGGCGCGCAAAATGAACACTTATACCCGCGCCTGCCACTGCCACCAGTCACTATCACTTTCATATGGCCGGCAGGACGCATTTTCGGCGCGCATACCAGTATGGTTGTGTCCGTGTAGTTCCCCTGGTAGCTCGTGCTGAGGCACTGTTGTCACGTGTTCCAATATGGCTTTCACACCATCATAAACTCACACGTGATTTTATTTCACTTGTCACGTCCTTTCAGGACCGAATTCCGCTACTTTTACACCCACTATCTTTTACAGGCACTATCCCTTCATTGGCTAACTTCCTTGACCGAATTCTCCAGTTTTCCCGGAGATTTCGACCACGCTGACAGCTCCGTCCTCTCTACGACTGCTCCACACAGGTGCTCACCACAGACACTACCTATATTTCAAATATCCCAGAGCGGTCGATGCCCGTATGTAATCGATAAAGATTGGACCCACATAAAAATAAGTATAAAGCTCAGGAGTACGTCGTTTGGGTATTCAATTGTGTGTTCACTATCGTTACTATTCACACTCCGCACATCGTAGTACAAATCGACAAATTTTTACAATTTATTAATTTATCAACCACAGTTGATCATTTTACAATCCACAGGAAAATGCTCGATATTCTACTTTGTGTTTGAAGATACATAAAAAATATATATTTGCCGGAGATGAAAGAACACCGGAGCCTTTGGAATTTTGGATAATCCCGCAACATTGTAATCTAGACAATTGTAGTTATTGAATCCGATTGTAATTGTTCGAGAGTTGTGATAATGAGCTTGGGCTCGAGGCGACAGTCAGTCGCCGAACGTAGCCGCGGTCACGGGATGAACAAACGGGGTCTAACAAAGGTATGGAGTAATTCTATAGCTCTCCTTAAAGGAAATATTCGTGGCGACACGCGACAGTAAACATTCCAACGGTTTCTGTCCCGTGGCTCGCCACACGCAGACCCTATTCTTCGAGTAAGATGATTGCCAGATGTCGATGCGTCTCCGCAGTACATGTTCGGCTAGCCCGAGGGCCCGTTATAAATCTTAAGGTTTAGTTAACTAAACAGCCTTCAAACAGACAAACAGTCTTTGTCCCAACTACGGGAAGATACGGGAGACCTATTTTTTTCAACGAGCGGCGTCTCCCACTAGCAACTTTCCCTCGAGGGCGGCTAGCATCTTTTTATAACCACCGATATGGAGATTGACCAATTAGCAGCAACGCCAATTTCCTTTGCTTTCGGAACGAAGGTTATCCTCGACGAATCCGATGATCTCGTGTCCTTAGACACACCCCATTATAGTTTTCCCCTGTGGCATCATCGGGACGGAAATTCATTCCTTTTTGCGATCTCATCGACGAGGAGTAACGCCTTACGGTTCGTGAGTGTTACACGCTTGAGTTAGTGTATCGCGCAAGTAGATTTATCATCCCGTTGGCCGCGGATTCGTTATTGAACCTAAGACCAATATCACTACTACCGCGAGTGTCCAACCGCCACGGTTGATTGTCAAGCCTGTACTATCCATACTCGTGTTAGCAAACCGTCCCTTTGTTATACCGCGACGATGGCCAGTTCCAATGAAGATATGTCAAACGCCTACACCCTATGGCCGTCACCTCTCCGACATATAGTTTTGTTAATATTTCGAAATCTTTTATTTCTATTGTATCCTTATCATTATTGTATGAAAATCATAAGTATCACGATGGAAATTTTAAAGTTAACCAAGACCGAAAGCATGGCAGTGAGATCAAACGTTCAAGTCCTTCTCACAGCTTCTTTTTCGATTACGGTGGTATTGTGTTTCATAAATTTTTATCACAATATGTTACGATCCATAGAGAATACTATTTGAGCGTTTCACGCCAATTGTACGAAGCAATTCGAAGGGTTTGTGAAATGATCACTCGTAGAAATTGTACTACTATAACACATCAGTTCATGCATTACTACTGGCTCGGGAGTTTCTCGCAAAAATAACATTTACAATCACCATATTCACCTGATCGGTGTTATTCTCCAGAACGACAAAATAAAAAAAAGTCGTTATGCGAACTATGCACTACAGAAGAAAGTGCTTTCAGAAATGTGCTCATGACTGAAAGACACGCTGGCAAAAATATACTGTATTCTGTCGAGGTTGACTGATAGAAGAACGAGTGGATGAATATGTAATAGAAAAATATATTGAAATAAATAAAGGTATAAGTATAATGTATAAATATAAGTTTATGCTGATTCAGATCCTTACTCTCTTAGTGTCACTATACAATAGAATCGATAGGGAGCACGTTCATTTATAGCAAAAGGACATTACATTCATTTATAGCATAAAGGACATTAGTTTTCCTCTGTGGCATCATCGGGACGGAAATTCATTCCTTGTTGTGATCTCATCGACGAAAAGAGTAACACCTTACGACCAGTGAATATTACGCATCCAACTTAGATTTTGTGAGCACGTTCATCTATCATCCCGTCGACCGCGGATTCGTTATTGAACCTAGGATCATTGTCATTAGTTTCTCGAATATCTAATTACGACGGTTACTTGTCCAATTCTATAATAATCGTATTTGCACTAGTCAATGTCTTCTCTATTGTATAACGACAATGTGTATTCCAAATGAAGATTCGTTTCGACCCCTAACCCTAATTCTAATGTAAACCCTACATATATTTATACACTTCCTATACTACATATCTCATTGAGCATGTGAAAACTCACTAGTAGAACGTAGGTTATGAAAATACATCTAATTCATAAATATATTATGAAAATTATGTAAAAAAATATAAATAGAAGATAAATTTGAGATAACAAAATGATAGCACGCGCCATACAAAATATATTTTAGAAAAAATAAATGATTTCTTATACTTTTTTACTTATATTTTTTAATTATATTTATTTACCTATACTTTTACTTTCCTTCTAAAATATCTATTATATTTCGATGTACTCAGTTTTTTAATATTTTCATGTTAAATTATATTATTCTTTCAGAGCTATATAATTTTGCTCTTTCACTATTTGAAGTTTCCTTCCATGAAACTATTTCCTTCAACGAAAACCATGCCATGCTTTGAAATACAACTTTTCAGAACATTTAATGTAAAAATAGGGAGATCATGATCCATGCTGATATATACATATTTTCCCATTTGGAGGTAATATCGCAAAAAGTTTCTTCATGCTTAAATTTAATTTGCGATAAGTATCTTCTGTTGGTTCTTCAGTCATAATCACGGAAATAAGTGGTCGAAGAGATCAGGCGAGTGCAAAATAAAAAAAGAAGAAGCAGTAACCAAGGAGAAAATATTCTGCGTTAACTGCATAAACTACGGACACCCCGCGTCTTACAAGGGGTGTCCAAAACTCGTGGAGCTGCGCAAAAAGCTAGCTGAAAAACAGAAAAAAGACAAGGAAACAAAGATAAAACGAATTGCCCAAATAAGCCGTAAATACGTCCCAGAACTAAAGTTTTCTGGCGTAGTGAAACAACAAACAAAACTAAACCAAATAATCGAAACCAAAACACAAATAACAAACTTAAATCCGCGATCAAGCCAAAGCGCAACTACAACCGATAACACCCCCCCCCCCAACAAAGCATTATAAACGTTATCGAAGACTTCAAAAAAGTATACTACAAGCGTTAAAATAACAACAAACGCAATTAAATGAAATAAGAAAAACACTATCAACACACGAAGAAAGGATCAGCGCCATCTTCAGCACTTTTAACAGTGCAGAAGATGAATAGCCCAAATCCACTAAACCAACAATTACAGCAAAAAACACACAAATTAAACTTAAAACACTTAAAACTGAAAATAATAGCAATAAATGCCAACTCTCTAATCTCAAACCAAAAAAGATACAGTATGCTAACCTTAATAAATAAAGAAAAACCTGTTCGAACGTCTCACCACTTTACGGATACTTGCATATAACTATAATACGCATCTTCATTCGTCTCTTATTCATTGAATGGGTTTAAGAGACAGCGATTCTGACGTGCTTTCCTCTAAGCATTATCATTTTAGGAGTGTTCCTGTTAGGGTATACATGTTTCGTAACGGTAATAAATAGACCGAGTCCGATGGACTTTCATACGGAGCAAATTTCTGGTGCCCAGATTTACTACTATAAATCAATGCATCATTTGATTACGCAGTTTCAGAATACAGTCTGAATTTAATTTGGTAGGACCGTCATTTTAAAGATACGCGGGACAGCGTACTCTATATATTTAGTATAGTTTAAAATGATATCCTATAGAATTCTCAAATCCAAGTCGAAATTGTATTCGTGAGCAGTTGCAGTTTTCATACAGGCATGTATGTATGTTTTCACTTAAAGCCTTTTTGACTATGTGACATCAGAGTTTTCTCTGCACGTTGTCTATTGACAGTCTTGAGTGCAGTGAGATTATATTTGAAGCTCTCGAAAAATTAGTAAATAAAATTATTGCCAAACAGATGGAGAGAAAAGGAGCGTTAGACACCTCTTATTAAATTATCAGACGATAAAAGTTGTTTACTTTTCATTTTTACTATTTATATTATTTCTAAAATAATACTAGCATTGACAATAAAATTCGATTGGGCTAGATAAGTAGTTGTTACGCAATACATTTGTTCAGTTGAGATGTACTGTTGAATTTCACTATACAAATTGTATTATAATTTATAGCTTAACTATGGATAGATTTCAATGGTAAGAAGATTATTTTGTACAAGTACAAGCATATGCCTGTACTCAAAGTTTTTTTCTTTTTTTATTTATTTATTTGTTGAAATTACAATCAATTCTCGCGTTGAGAATTCTCAGTAATTTTTGGAACTTCGGGAAAATCCCTTATCACCGTAATCTAGATTCTATCATAGGCGTAATTAAACAATTCTTGTCCTTCAATCCGATTGTATTTGTTCGAGATTTGTGATGATGAGCTTGGACTCGAGGCGACAGCCAGTCGCCGAACATAGCCGCGGTCACGGGATGAACGCTTTGCCTAACAAAGGTATGGAGTAATTCTATAGCTCTCCTTAAAAGAAATATTTGTAGCGGCACGCGATAGTAAACATTCCAACGGTTTGTGTCCCGTGGCTCGCCACACGCAGACCCTATTCTTCGAGTAAGATGATTGCCAGAGATGTCGATGCGTCTCCGCAGTACATGTTCGGCTAGCCCGAGGGCCCGTTATAAATTTTAAGGTTTAGTTAACTAAACAGCCTTCAAACAGACAAACAGTCTTTGTCCCAACTACGGGAAGATACGGGAGACCTATTTTTTTCAACGAGCGGCGTCTCCCACTAGCAACTTTCCCTCGAGGGCGGCTAGCATCTTTTTATAACCACCGATATGGAGATTGACCAATTAGCAGCAACGCCAATTTCCTTTGCTTTCGGAACGAAGGTTATCCTCGACGAATCCGATGATCTCGTGTCCTTAGACACACCCCATTATAGTTTTCCCCTGTGGCATCATCGGGACGGAAATTCATTCCTTTTTGCGATCTCATCGACGAGGAGTAACGCCTTACGGTTCGTGAGTGTTACACGCTTGAGTTAGTGTATCGCGCAAGTAGATTTATCATCCCGTTGGCCGCGGATTCGTTATTGAACCTAAGACCAATATCACTACTACCGCGAGTGTCCAACCGCCACGGTTGATTGTCAAGCCTGTACTATCCATACTCGTGTTAGCAAACCGTCCCTTTGTTATACCGCGACGATGGCCAGTTCCAATGAAGATATGTCAAACGCCTACACCCTATGGCCGTCACCTCTCCGACATATAGTTTTGTTAATATTTCGAAATCTTTTATTTCTATTGTATCCTTATCATTATTGTATGAAAATCATAAGTATCACGATGGAAATTTTAAAGTTAACCAAGACCGAAAGCATGGCAGTGAGATCAAACGTTCAAGTCCTTCTCACAGCTTCTTTTTCGATTACGGTGGTATTGTGTTTCATAAATTTTTATCACAATATGTTACGATCCATAGAGAATACTATTTGAGCGTTTCACGCCAATTGTACGAAGCAATTCGAAGGGTTTGTGAAATGATCACTCGTAGAAATTGTACTACTATAACACATCAGTTCATGCATTACTACTGGCTCGGGAGTTTCTCGCAAAAATAACATTTACAATCACCATATTCACCTGATCGGTGTTATTCTCCAGAACGACAAAATAAAAAAAAGTCGTTATGCGAACTATGCACTACAGAAGAAAGTGCTTTCAGAAATGTGCTCATGACTGAAAGACACGCTGGCAAAAATATACTGTATTCTGTCGAGGTTGACTGATAGAAGAACGAGTGGATGAATATGTAATAGAAAAATATATTGAAATAAATAAAGGTATAAGTATAATGTATAAATATAAGTTTATGCTGATTCAGATCCTTACTCTCTTAGTGTCACTATACAATAGAATCGATAGGGAGCACGTTCATTTATAGCAAAAGGACATTACATTCATTTATAGCATAAAGGACATTAGTTTTCCTCTGTGGCATCATCGGGACGGAAATTCATTCCTTGTTGTGATCTCATCGACGAAAAGAGTAACACCTTACGACCAGTGAATATTACGCATCCAACTTAGATTTTGTGAGCACGTTCATCTATCATCCCGTCGACCGCGGATTCGTTATTGAACCTAGGATCATTGTCATTAGTTTCTCGAATATCTAATTACGACGGTTACTTGTCCAATTCTATAATAATCGTATTTGCACTAGTCAATGTCTTCTCTATTGTATAACGACAATGTGTATTCCAAATGAAGATTCGTTTCGACCCCTAACCCTAATTCTAATGTAAACCCTACATATATTTATACACTTCCTATACTACATATCTCATTGAGCATGTGAAAACTCACTAGTAGAACGTAGGTTATGAAAATACATCTAATTCATAAATATATTATGAAAATTATGTAAAAAAATATAAATAGAAGATAAATTTGAGATAACAAAATGATAGCACGCGCCATACAAAATATATTTTAGAAAAAATAAATGATTTCTTATACTTTTTTACTTATATTTTTTAATTATATTTATTTACCTATATTTTTACTTTCCTTCTAAAATATCTATTATATTTCGATGTACTCAGTTTTTTAATATTTTCATGTTAAATTATATTATTCTTTCAGAGCTATATAATTTTGCTCTTTCACTATTTGAAGTTTCCTTCCATGAAACTATTTCCTTCAACGAAAACCATGCCATGCTTTGAAATACAACTTTTCAAAACATTTAATGTAAAAATAGGGAGATCATGATCCATGCTGATATATACATATTTTCCCATTTGGAGGTAATATCGCAAAAAGTTTCTTCATGCTTAAATTTAATTTGCGATAAGTATCTTCTGTTGGTTCTTCAGTCATAATCACGGAAATAAGTGGTCGAAGAGATCAGGCGAGTGCAAAATAAAAAAAGAAGAAGCAGTAACCAAGGAGAAAATATTCTGCGTTAACTGCATAAACTACGGACACCCCGCGTCTTACAAGGGGTGTCCAAAACTCGTGGAGCTGCGCAAAAAGCTAGCTGAAAAACAGAAAAAAGACAAGGAAACAAAGATAAAACGAATTGCCCAAATAAGCCGTAAATACGTCCCAGAACTAAAGTTTTCTGGCGTAGTGAAACAACAAACAAAACTAAACCAAATAATCGAAACCAAAACACAAATAACAAACTTAAATCCGCGATCAAGCCAAAGCGCAACTACAACCGATAACACCCCCCCCCCCAACAAAGCATTATAAACGTTATCGAAGACTTCAAAAAAGTATACTACAAGCGTTAAAATAACAACAAACGCAATTAAATGAAATAAGAAAAACACTATCAACACACGAAGAAAGGATCAGCGCCATCTTTGGCACTTTTAACAGTGCAGAAGATGAATAGCCCAAATCCACTAAACCAACAATTACAGCAAAAAACACACAAATTAAACTTAAAACACTTAAAACTGAAAATAATAGCAATAAATGCCAACTCTCTAATCTCAAACCAAAAAAGATACAGTATGCTAACCTTAATAAATAAAGAAAAACCTGTTCGAACGTCTCACCACTTTACGGATACTTGCATATAACTATAATACGCATCTTCATTCGTCTCTTATTCATTGAATGGGTTTAAGAGACAGCGATTCTGACGTGCTTTCCTCTAAGCATTATCATTTTAGGAGTGTTCCTGTTAGGGTATACATGTTTCGTAACGGTAATAAATAGACCGAGTCCGATGGACTTTCATACGGAGCAAATTTCTGGTGCCCAGATTTACTACTATAAATCAATGCATCATTTGATTACGCAGTTTCAGAATACAGTCTGAATTTAATTTGGTAGGACCGTCATTTTAAAGATACGCGGGACAGCGTACTCTATATATTTAGTATAGTTTAAAATGATATCCTATAGAATTCTCAAATCCGAGTCGAAATTGTATTCGTGAGCAGTTGCAGTTTTCATACAGGCATGTATGTATGTTTTCACTTAAAGCCTTTTTGACTATGTGACATCAGAGTTTTCTCTGCACGTTGTCTATTGACAGTCTTGAGTGCAGTGAGATTATATTTGAAGCTCTCGAAAAATTAGTAAATAAAATTATTGCCAAACAGATGGAGAGAAAAGGAGCGTTAGACACCTCTTATTAAATTATCAGACGATAAAAGTTGTTTACTTTTCATTTTTACTATTTATATTATTTCTAAAATAATACTAGCATTGACAATAAAATTCGATTGGGCTAGATAAGTAGTTGTTACGCAATACATTTGTTCAGTTGAGATGTACTGTTGAATTTCACTATACAAATTGTATTATAATTTATAGCTTAACTATGGATAGATTTCAATGGTAAGAAGATTATTTTGTACAAGTACAAGCATATGCCTGTACTCAAAGTTTTTTTCTTTTTTTATTTATTTATTTGTTGAAATTACAATCAATTCTCGCGTTGAGAATTCTCAGTAATTTTTGGAACTTCGGGAAAATCCCTTATCACCGTAATCTAGATTCTATCATAGGCGTAATTAAACAATTGTTGTCCTTCAATCCGATTGTATTTGTTCGAGATTTGTGATGATGAGCTTGGACTCGAGGCGACAGCCAGTCGCCGAACATAGCCGCGGTCACGGGATGAACGCTTTGTCTAACAAAGGTATAGAGTAATTCTATAGCTCTCCTTAAAAGAAATATTTGTAGCGGCACGCGATAGTAAACATTCCAACGGTTTGTGTCCCGTGGCCCGCCACACGCAAACACCATTCTTCGGGTAAGATGATTACCAGATGTCGACGCATCTCCACAGTACATGTTCAGTTAGCCTTAGGACCCGTTATAAATCATAAGATTTAGTTAACTGAAGTCCTTCAAACAGACAAACAGTCTTTGTCCCAATTATGGGAAGATAAGGGACATCTATTTTTCTCGCGAATGACGCTTCCCGCTAGAAATTTTCCCTCAAGGGCGGCTAGCACCCTTCTCTAACCACCAACATGGAAATTAACCAATTAACAGCAACGTCAATTTCCCTCACTTTCCGAACGAAGGCATCTCTTCACGAATCCGATGATCTCGTGTTCTTAGACACACCACATCATAGTTTTCCTCTGCAGCATCGTCGCGACGGAAAGTTATTCTCTCGTGAGGTCGCATTAGCGAGTTCCATAGCGTCTTTACGCTCGGTGAATATTTTACGTTTTAACAGAGAGCTAGTTTAGTAATACTTGTACCATCCAGTACATTGTAGTATCCAGTTGACCGCGGATTCGTTATTGAATCTAGGATCATTGTCATTAGCTTCTCGAGTATCTAATTACCACGGTTACTTGTCAAATTCTACAATAATCGTATTTGCACTAGTTAATGTCTCCTCTATTGCGTAACAATAATGTGTAATCAAAACGAAGATTCGTTTCACGTCCCTAACCCTAATCATAATGCGAACCCGACATATATAATAAATATTTAATAGATATAGTTTTTTATAAAATTCAATTTTATAAAAATATTAGCGTTGTTTTGGTTGGGTTATGTAATAATAACCGTTAATATATAATGCATATGTAGGTGCAGAATTGGGAATAAAACGATGTAGTGTTCTTATTTTTGGTTAGCAGTACTGATGTGTCAAAGAGATTGAATCACTGGTATCGATGGGGCTCACTACGCCATTAAAATTTTTAAAACAATTTAATGATTAAACTGAGTTAGAAAGTGTAATATCTAAATAAAGTGGTAGCCGCTGACTAGGTATAAAGGAGTGGTAATGGTTAAAATTGGAAAAACAGTAGGAGGATTTGCGAATTGTAAATAAAAATTAGTTATTTATGTTATTAATTTTACCTTGACAAGATGAAAGAGGATAAGTTTCGTTACCACTGACAGGGCCAGGTTTGCAGTTCCTAACATTAAATAAATTTGATGTTTGAAGAAATCTGTAGAAGAATGCAGTAACATTAAACTAAATAGTAACAGTATTATTTTGATTATAGTTCAAATAGTTATTCTAATAATACAGTAGTTTGATTTTAAAAGTTTTATTACGAGTATAATAGTATATGTAAATATTGGCTCACCTTGCCATGGTGGTAATACCAGCTGGATATTTATTAATAGGACTGCAGGCCCTGTCCTTAAAGTAAATTAAATTAAATTAAATGAAAATCGACTAATTAAATAAATAATATTGGATGATTTTAACTAATGGCTGCACGAGGGCCTATGGTACGTATCGGTTTGAGTGCAGGTAACAAGTCGAACGATTAATGTTGACGTTTGGGCTGTTGACGAGTATGTAAGTTTGTAATATTGTTCTACCACGTTATGATACCTTTTGTAATGTACTTGATCGCCACGAGCAGAAGCGACGTTATCGGGACTGGCATTCGGCGCTATGTTGTGAAAAAGACCTGCTATTCGGAGCTCGATTCTGAGATCGCTGAGCTTGCGTCGGATGAGAGTGTCGTTTACAACATCAGGCAGTTGGCGCCATATTGGGGTGATGGCTTCCTCCATTATCACATAGTGGCCTGCTGAGATATTGTCGGCTTACAGTAAGTTCCGCCCCTAAACTTTTTGTATTTGGTATTGCCAAGATAGGATGAAATAATTTTTAAATAATGTACAATATGCCGGTGCTGTTATGGACTGTAACTGACACAACTGAGAGTTTTTATTTATGTTCGTGCTAGTTGTTTAGCATTACTTACTTTGGTCACTGTACTGACTAACGTTATGTAATTTACGGTAACTTTGGACATCAATAAGGTAAATGATCTTGACTTCAAAACCAGAATGGCGGACGATGATGGTGGTGTACTGAACGGGGTAGATTACTGATGCGTACAATGGTTAAAAAATGTGAAACAGCATTAGCCTTGTCTGGCTTCGGCACGGTCGAACGATGCATAAAGGGCGTCGGAAGCTCGGTGGTGCGTTGAGTTTTTGGATCTCGTAAGTGAAGGGTGGCCCTCACTTGGCACGGTAGGTCTTCTTATCGCGGAAGCCAATGGTATCGACGTGAAGAGACGCGCACGGGCCTGTCAAGCAGTCGCCATCTTGGTATGGGGGCCCCGTTACTCAGGGCAGGTTATAGAATCATTATCAGCCTGGTGCCGATATATGAATTGGTGGTGCCACCAATACGCTGTACGTACAAGTTAGGATATGTAGTCTTAGATGAGTATACGGAACGTGCCGTGCCATCTGGGGATTATTGCTAGTCACGACAGTTAGGTATTCGAGCACCGAGTGACACGTGTGGAGCTGAGCGCGTACTACGGTGTATCGAGAGCCATATAATAAGCTGCATTGTTAAGAGTATTATTCTCTTCACTTTTTGTTATTGGCCTATCGCCCTGTTTCAGATTGGGAGAGTGAGTTCATTCCAATCACAAGGATTAATAGCATGGAATAAGTTGGAATAGGAGGAATTTACTAAGCGAAAGTTCCCGACAAAATGGTTGTTTGCCAAGTTTTATTTTCGAGACACCATGTTGCTGTACGGGTCGATATGTCTCCAGGCGCGATGCTCGAGTTCCATTCGCAACCTCGAGTAGAGGTCGCCACATTACAGAGCACTTGTTTGTTGACAGAAATAGAGGCTGCTCTGAGTAAATTCCGTTGTTGTGCTGTTACTTTGGAGATGTTTTGGGGGGATTTCCGAAACTTTCTCGCGGTTTAAATCTATTTCAGATAATGCCTTATAGTGGCAGCTATCGACTTGCCAAATCGTGTTTCAGAAAAAAACCTGGAAGCACGGGTAATTATTTTGAACTCTGAGTCAGTTGGCCTTATATAGTCGCCTGCCCGAAAGTTCCATTATGAGATTTCATTTATAAGGAGCGCTGTTTTCTCTTAAATATTTGGTTGATGTTAAACATTGTCAAGGAACAAAATATAGATTAAGGGGGGGGGTAAGGTTTTAAAATTTCTTTTTTGCATTTTTTATTTTTTTTTAATTGAATGCATAACATCTTAAGAATATTATGTCAAACTTTCAAGTCGATTGGAGCAAAATTGACGAAGTTACGAGTATTTTTATACATGTCGGATGATATTTCCTACTCGACCCGAGCGTGCTATTGTTACTTCGCAGACATTTTTTTTTCTATATAATACCTAATCTTACCCCCAGATCTATTTATAGTACTTAACGACTTAAGTACAAACCTCCTTATACCTGTACTGTATATTTTGTCAGTGTAGAGTAAAAAATTTAGTGTAGGAGTAAATACTCCATTTTCATTAAGTTTTGTGTTAAATTATTACTAAAATGCCTAAAATGGTTACTAGATCTGATAGACAATCAACTGGTTCGAGATTATATCGACTTAGAAAAATTGTACCTCCGCATAAACGTAAATACGAAGGCACTTCAACAAATAACGCGTCAGCTAAAAAAATAAAAGTGACTGTTGAAGATCAAATTACGAAGGATCGTGAAAAATATTATAGGATAATTTGTTGTAATATGTCCAAATGGTCCATTAAAAGATTGGCTATAGTATATCGTAATTGAAGTACACGTGGCTTAACTTTGTTCGTTAAAACGTCGCGTCGATTTTAAATATCACTGCTTGAATCAAGTCGGCGGAAGTATTTACGCTGATTCGAAAGAACATTATTTAACTTACAATTTAAAAATCAACGATTTCGAGAAGCTGAAGAATGTTTTTAATAACAAGATCGTTCCTCAAGGTTTACCTAGGCAATAATCTACGCTACGTAATAGTCAATTCGATTGATTCAATAAGAAAACTCATAAAATCTAGTTACAATATAAAAAATTTATGATCGATATTGGCAATATTATTCGTAACACGTTAACACAAGAGTAAAAATAAGATGTAAAAGATGTTCGTATCGCGTACGATTACGCTCGATGATATGCTAAACAAGTATAAAGCTTGCAAGCCCATCATCATTTATCCAATTTAATTGAGTCGTGAACGGCAAGAAGGATTATTGAAGGATAATGATAGATTTTCTCGAAGCAAGCAGCCGCAATTGGGTTATCTGTATAGGAGTATTTACTGACCTCGGTCTGTTGCGCCACTCCATCACTTAGGGCAGGGCGTTTTCTCCATGAAGTTCCCTTGGGCTTCCGAGGTTATGTCCCAGCGAAAAAGGAAACTTTGTGCGAGCTGCGTTTCAAACATGTCCTAAATCTTTCGGATATCTACTCGAATAGAGCCAATCGATCTTTCCATTTGGAAAAGGGAACGATGAAAGAGAAACCAAGTATCAATTTAACCATCTTCTTGATTTTTTCATTTCACGTCGTTGCGATTTTTAATATTTTGCAATTTCTTTTGCATCATCTTCTCTACGATCTTCTGTTTGTAGGATTTTTCAAATTTAAGTAGTACCGTTCGTCGTTATTTGGAGAAACGGTTATTAAGAAATTTAATGAAAACGAATTTGACGAAGGGATGGTTTTACTATCGTATATTATAGCGCCGTTCATATCGAATCGTAATTGTAAGTATCTACTTAGTTCTCACCGTTAGTAAAGGATTTTATATATTATTTTTACTGGGTTTTTCTTCTTCAAAGAATTCTGTTTCGTATTCGCTACGTTGGCCATCTTCTTCGCAATAATCTCGATGCTCTCTAATTAAAAAAAAGAAAAATATATATCGTCTGAAATATATAATCTATTCTTTATTCTATAAAATATCCAGGCTATCAACGTATCTTCTATGCTGACAGTAGACGTACTTTCGTTCGGGAAGTGGCGTCTTTCTCAATCGATTATACAAGCGTACAAATGTAACACGCATATTATCTAGAAACTAGACCGGGTATTTCAGTCGAAATCTCGTCAAATATCTCTAGAATAGCTCCATAGAATAAAGTCACTTTATAAAGCGAATTTAGCGAATTTTTCCTTCGTTGCATTTTAGACGTGTATCTAGAAATCATCATTATCCGCATTCAAATCAATTTTTAAATAATGCATATTTTATTAAATACTTTGTTACAATACACATTGCAGAATTCCAATTACTTCTCCAATTATATCTTTAATATGGGAATACTACTGTAATCCCTCTATCTTTCCTACAGTTACATCGATCAATGCTCATTCTGTAACTTCGCGTTACATAATAATAATAATAATAATAATAATAACAATAATAGTAATAATAATAATAATGGTTCTAATTGTGCCGCTTTAAATGTTGATTTCGCAAAATACGTTACGCGATATAACGTTGTACACGATACAAGCGAAATCAAAGAGTGGAACCATTAGTAATGCCACAGTTACTATTATTCGCAGTTAATTAAAGATTACACGCATGCTGTGCGATCGAACAAGCAGAAATATTCCACGGTTTTCTGAAACAATTATTTCAATGCCCGAAGTAAATAAATCGCCAAACTGAGTAGAAAGGATATAATATATTCGTTTTCGATTTACTATTTCATGAATGGAAAATATCATTTGAAAATAAGAAACAAAAGCTGTTCGCTATCATTCGAATTACACTTTTCGATATTCTGTTTTGCGCCGTGGCAGTTTTCGTCGGTGTCTAAACAATGTCCAGTCCGTGACGCTTTATATGCTTACATCCGCACGCCGATGTTTGACAATGGGCTCGATGATCGAGTGAAAATTTAACAATTTGCACCTGAAAGCTCGATCGAATTCACCGTCACGCCTCTCTGCGCTTGATACCGTATTTAAGAACAATGCCAGATAGACGATATCGGGCACAATATGAAATCGAAGAGTGGAATTAGTAGCGATATTGTCAACGATAAAGGTTAATCAACCTTTGATTCTGGGAAAGAAGGGAATACGACTCGTACGAATCGTCGAAACAGAATCAATCGTGCCAGTGTATGGATAATAGATAACTAATTAATTGGCAATTAGCGATTTATCGAACGCTGAATATTTCTCCATAGATTCTCACGTAGAACTGTTCTTATCTTCTTTTCGTACAGAAATACGGGAAATAAGTTTTGTTATATTTAATTAATAATATATTCTAAGAATTTATACAGTAAATACACGCGGAGAAATATGGTATTAATAAAGTGATCCGAGAATTAAACGTAGGAATTTAATCGAGTTGATAAATTGAATCGAAAATAGATTTCAGTCTGAATTAATCCATCGATGTACATTTTTTACTTTTATTTCATAATTTATGCGGATCCCATTTTTCCTCTGGAAAAGATCTACTTATGGAAATTGGATAGATAAAGTATCGAATAAGGACAAGATAAGAGAAGAATCAAGCAGTGATTGTAAAAGAGCGATAAAAATGATTAATTAACCTTCTCCGTTTTCTTCCCTTTATGATATTCATGTAATATCGTGATATAATGTGTTTACAAAGAGTTGACAATAGAGATGTTAATCAGACAGAAAAAGACGATTGTTGTTCAACCTGAACTATTCACACCAAACGTACAGAAAACAGCGCAATCCACACTCTCTCGGCAACGCCACTCGCAACCTCCGTCTCCGCTCAACTCGCACTCTGCTCCTCGACTCGCCTCTCGGGCCGTTGTAGCGCTCTATTGTCTATTGCTGGGCCCACCGCACACGTGTTTTACAGACGCTCGTAGCCAGGGTCACGAAGGTCTTTTCGGCTATTTACCTATTTCAGTTCGCTGTGGAGTGCCGAAGCGTGCAGACGTGTCTCTAGTGCCCAGCGTAGTTCGAAAACAACACGTGTCGCCCAAACGTCGAAAGAGAACACAGCTAAGTGCCCCTTACCCCCTAGGGAGAAGAAAATCCCACGCATCTAACCCCAACACGAATACTAGCCTCACAGCCTCACGACTAGTTGTTCATTCCGAATTAACTAGCTCGATGATGGCCCAGCAACCGCGACCAGGCTCTCCGGAGCAGACTCGCAGCTACCCCGAGCTACCCCCCCCGTGGCAGAAGTGTAGCAGAACTTTCCGCACTAACGACGCTAACACTACAAAGAAGAGGAAAATAGAACCAGCAACGCAAATAAACACACACAACAGGTTCGCCGTATTGGAATCCTCAAACGACGCCATGGAAATCGTAGAACCGCCATCAAACCAACACTCACAGAGAATCCCCCCTCCCCCACCAATTTTTGTGGACGACGTCATTGACATACAGACAATGACCAAGTCCCTAGAGAGAGATACCAGCAAGGAGGAATATAACCTCAAGATAAGCAACAACAAGGTGAAAATACTACCGACGAACCCAGAAGCCTACAGAAAACTCACCAAGACACTCAGGACCCTGAACGCCAACTTCCACACCTACCAACTTAAACAGGAAAGGCCTTTCCGGGTGGTCCTACGAAACATACACCACTCAGCAGATATAGACGAACTAAAATACGAACTCTCAAAACTCGGCCACGAAGTCGTCAACGTAAGTAATATAAGGCATAGAGTCTCGAAAGACCCGTTATCCTTATTCTTCCTAGACATTAAACAAAAACCGAACAATAAGGAAATATATAACATCAGTCGCCTAATGAACGCGATAGTAAAGATCGAACCACCGCTCGTGAAAAAAGAAATAGTGCAGTGCAAAAGGTGCCAAAGGTACGGTCATACGCAGAAATACTGCAACCATACTTTCCGCTGCGTTAAATGCGCAGGCTCTCACTCCACTGACCAGTGCGCCAAATCACCGGAAACCCCAGCGAAATGCATCCACTGCCAAGGGGACCACCCTGCCAACTACAAAGGCTGCCCAGCATACAAAACACTATACACGAACAGGTACCCTAAGCCCAGAGCAAAAGAGGTATCCAACCAAACACCCAGCCCGCCGAAATTCACGACTACCCCAACCCCCTCAAGCAACCAAACGCACAGTCCTACCAAATTCATCTCCACCTCAACCTCCTTTGCCCAAGCAGTACAAGGCATCCAAAATAACCCGAACAGCCAAAGGAACCTTCCCCAAAACAGTGACCCCAACCCACCAAACACAGACAACTCCTCAAGGCTTGAAAAGCTAATAGAGAAACAATCTGAGCAAATAAATCACTTGCTATCGCTACTAACACTCATCGTGGAAAAATTAGCACGCCCCGACTCAAAATAAAATCAAGGCGCATAGCACTCTGGAACGCCAACGGTCTAGCGCAACACAAACTTGAACTAGAACTCTTCTTAAAACACCAGCAAATCGACGTAATGCTCGTGTCGGAAACCCACTTCACCGACAAGAGCTACCTGAAAATAAATGGTTACAAATTCTACCATACCCAACACCCCAGCGGAAAGGCCCACGGTGGCACCGGAATAATAATCAAAGCAAGTATTAAGCACTACGAACTCCCATCATTCCAGAAAGACTACCTCCAAGCAACAAACGTGGCAATAGAAGACTGTCATGGCTCAATCACCACCTCAGCAGTATACTGCCCTCCCAGACACTCCATCGCCAAAGAAGACTTTGATAACTTCCTGGACACCCTGGGCAACAGATTCATAGTTGGAGGAGACTATAACGCCAAGCACATCCAATGGGGCAGCAGACTGGTTACAGCAAGAGGCAAAAACCTCTTAAACAGCATAACAAACAACAACCTCAACTACCTCACCACATACGAACCCACATACTGGCCCACTGACACCAACAAAATACCCGACCTTCTCGACTTCTTCATAACTAAAAATATCCCATCAAGACACGTCCAGATCAACTCCTCGGCTGATCTCTCCTCTGATCATTCTCCCGTGATAGCAACAGTCAGTTCAACAATCATCGAGAATACACCTAATGGCACCATTCACAACCAACACACCAACTGGCAGCTCTTCAGAGAAGTCTTTACACACTCAACCTCAGCCTTCACCCCACTAAAAACAAAGGAAGATATCGAAGCAGCCACGGAATACTTAAACACGAGCATAATAAACGCAATCCGCCTCTCCACACCGACAAAGCCATCTAACAGCAAACAAGAATATCCCCATTACATACTAAAAAAAATAGCAGAAAAACGAAGACTAAGAAGAGTATGGCAGACCCATAGAACACCGGAGGACAAACGCAAACTTAACAACGCAACTAGAAAGCTATCCAGAACCCTAAGAAACTATAAAAACGACTGTTTCCATAAATACCTCGCCAGCTTGTCCCCCACAGCCGACGCCAACTACTCACTATGGAAGGCCTCCAGGAAACTCACACGCCCCCCACAAATAATCCCACCTATCCGCCGTCCGCAAGGTGGATGGGCGCGAAGCCCCATAGAAAAAGCCGACCTGTTTGCAAATCACTTGTCAAAAGTATTCAAACCCCATTCCCCCCAAACCGCCGCGGACGTCACTGAATACCTGCACACCCCCTTCCAAATGTCCCCTCCTATCGAACCCTTCTCCTCTGCTGAGACTCTAGAAACAATCAGTCGCCTAAACCCCAAGAAAGCAGCAGGACACGACCTAATAGGCAATAGAGCAATCAAGGAACTTCCCACAAAAGGGATAGCACTCATCACATCGATTTTTAATGCTATCCTTCGCCTGGAACACTATCCTAAGGCTTGGAAAATCTCATTGATTACCCTCATCCCCAAACCCGGTAAACCGATATACGAAACCTGCTCCTATCGCCCAATCAGTCTTTTACCTACCCTGTCCAAACTATTCGAGAAGATGCTCACGAACCGACTCCTTCCAATCCTGGAGAACTTGAAAACACTCCCAGATCACCAATTCGGCTTCCGAAAACATCATTCTACAGTAGAGCAAATCCACCGCCTAACTCATACGATCAGCCAAACACTCGAAAAGAAAAAATATTGCTCAGCGGTCTTCCTAGACATCCAACAGGTATTCGATAAAGTATGGCATGAAGGGCTACTATACAAACTTAAAAAGATCCTACCCCACCCCTACTACTCCATCCTAAAATCTTACCTAACCAATAGGCAATTCATGGTTAAATACCTAGACGCCACTTCCGCAACATTCCCAATAGAAGCCGGCATACCCCAAGGTAGTGTCCTCGGACCCCTACTGTACTCCATCTACACTGCCGACCTACCCATATCAAATGATATAACAATAGCGACATTTGCAGACGACACAGCGCTATTAGCTTCCCACGCTGACCCGGTAATAGCCTCATCCACTCTCCAGCGAAGTCTCGACTCCATGGAAAAGTGGTTTCACAAATGGGGCTTCAAAGTCAACGAAAAGAAATCCACACATGTAACCTTCACGCTCCGAAAACAAACCTGCCCCCAGGTCACCATCAACAATGCAACAGTTCCTAGCAGGGACACAGTCCGATACCTGGGCATGACCCTGGACAGGAGACTAACGTGGAAGACACACATCTCAGATAAAAGGAAGCAACTAAAGGACAAACTAAAAAAACTCTATTGGCTCACGGGCCGACGCTCCAAACTAAATATACAGAATAAAATTACCCTCTACAAGACCGTAATAAAACCTGTCTGGACCTACGGAATCCAACTATGGGGAACAGCAAGCAACTCCAACATAGAAATACTCCAACGCTTTCAATCGAAAACGCTAAGATCCCTAATTGACGCACCTTGGTATGTAACCAATGAAATAATACACCGCGACCTCAAGATACCCACCGTCAAAGAGGAAATAGCAAAATATAGCAACAGATACAGCAAAAGAATCAACAAACACCAAAACCCCCTAATCACTGGACTACTCCATACGACGGACCAGACTCGCAGGCTGAAGAGGCACTACCCGCTAGATCTAAACGTCAGATTCACTTAATTATCCAAATTAAGCATATGCACTTACTTATAATACTTATAAATTATACCTAGCTATAATAGTATTAACTTATTGTAAATAAATAGCCATGTCACTGCGCCACGCCAGAAAAATTACTGAAAATTCTCAACGCGAGAATTGATTGTAATTTCAACAAATAAAAAAAAAAAAAAATTTACCTATTTACCTGAAGGACCCGGTAATGCGTTGATGGAGCCGACAGCGCCTCGGCTCTCGCGACATTGTCTGTAGTTAGCTCGACGTTTCTTGGGCCTTTCGTCCACGATACTACATTCATTTACGTTTTTTAAATTGTCTTTGAAAGGATTATTTCCCAGTTATTAGTAAGAAATTACTCACAAACCATTACGTCGGAATTAATATAAAATTTCCGTTATTTTACCTCCATTTATAAATTATCAAATTTATTTAAAAGACAAAAGGTATAAAAAGAAGCGACTGATTTTAATTACGCAATTAAATCTATCAAAAAATAGATGTAGATATAAAGGAGTTTCATTTTCGAAATTATTGATTTCATCCATTATTATATTATATAATCTTCCTTTATTTATACTTTGCCATTACGATCAAGAAGAAAATGAATAGAATAAAAATATCCGATAAGATCGAAAGGATATTCTTTCTGAATTTTTAACGCTGCGAGATTCGCTGCGAAAAATTATATCGATATAGATTCTCGTTAGATTTTTCTTTGATACCGAGCGCAGGCTACCTGGTCTAAGGTGTGTGAGGTCTAAGTGGCTAAGGTGTTTCCGAACCATTAATTGATATCGCTTCGTCATCCACTTACATCTTACCGCAACAACGGGTCTTCTCGTATTCTTATAAGCCAACGATGCTCTCGACTTAATCGGTGTGTATCAGATTTTCTATTTTTATCCTTATTTTTGTAACTTCTTGCGTCTATTATTTATAAAATCTTGTATATCTTTGAAAAAAGTTAATATCTTTTACTCAAATCGAAACGAATCGAATTATTAATATAAAAATAATACGTGTGTCGATTGTGCAGTTAGGCGATGTAATTGCGATTACACGGATTAAAACAATTTTTAAGCTGCGACGAGAATTAACGAAAATTGGTAAGAATAGAATATTCCAATTGAAAAACGAATTGATCATTAGATGAAAGAAAATCTAAATCAAGGTCGATGAATAGATAATAAATCTGCGGTATTCATAAAACTGAGTAACTAACTAGGATAAAGGTGGTCAGCTGTGTACACAAAGCGGATTAGCTTTATTATTAAGTAGTCAGCAACGAAACTTTATTACCAGCAATATTGGTTTTCATTGTTCGTATCATGGTACATAAACTACATTTATATTGTTGCGTGCCCGTGGCATAACTTGCTTTATTTGCATCTTTATACAATGGATTAACGTTCATGCAGTTTTCTGATTAAGACGAGATCGAAACACGTGCGCGCAATTCGAACTTTCGAACGCGGTTCGCGTTGGCAATGGCATTCCACACAGCGACTGTCAAATACTCGTGTTCCACACTATGGCTGTCACATGCTTGCGTCATTGCCCCCTCTCGTGAAAAGGCGGGCGACTCGATCGCGGCAACTTTATTCTGTTTATCGGCAACTTTGCATCTCAGCGGCCAGATGCAACGAATATTCCTTGTACCTCGAACAGGTACTTTACTATTTACCTGCATCGCTTTTTACAGACAACCAACGCCTCCAAATTCGTCCAAAGTCCCAGGGCGAAACCGCGTAAAAGTCCCCCGCGAGACATCGGTATCCGTATCCGAAATTTCTCTATCCTCCGAATGACTAATTTGCATTCTCGCCTTCACTTTGCTTTTTCAATTTTGAACTTTTTGATTCGTGAAACCTTCTTTCCCTCGCAAACCGCCACCAGAATCCCATCGGCGGTGCAATTATGGAACACCGGCTGATCGGCCACCCTCTGCTTAGTCTCTAGCCTTTTCCAACGAGACGCCCTCTTCTTGGCCCAGACTGCGGAGTCCTGTCTTCCCCTCTATGCAACAGTCGGTCTAAGAACGTGTATTCCCCCCACAAGCACTCTTACACTCTGCTCGCGTCTTGCTCAGAGCAACGTTCTACAGGCGCGTTCTTCGTGATTACGCTGACCCGGAAGGGGATTTGCTTCTGTATTATTCAGGCTTCTTCATAGGACCGCCACAATCAGAGCTCCTTCGTACTCGCGAGTGGCCGCCCCGGAGTTCCGAAGCGAATCCACGTTCCAGCGGCCCAGACATTCACCGATTTCAGAGTCCCAACTTTCTCCTCCCGAGGTTCGCCGACACCACTCTTCGGATGACACGATTCTCCCATTCATCGCCAGCGTTCGTCGCATCAACATCTTTCAACCGACCTTCGCTCTCGTGGATTAAAACGAGTTCTTCTTTCGAAGGATTCGCGACGAGCGTCCCGCGGTTCAGAACGAATTTGACAAGCGAGGAAGCAGTTGACGAAATTGCACGTGTACCCGCTACGTCGTCCTTTTCCCGTATCCCTGAACCTTTTCCCTTTTCCAGCAATCCTTCTGCAGCTGTCTTGACTTCCAACAGGCGTCCAACAGGTTTCAATCTCGTGATTCCTGTCCTCGATCTTTCTTCCATCCATCGACGTTCGTGCCTCCGAACGGGCAACGTCCACGGCCACCTACCACTCTTATTGCAACCGACGCTGTTCTTCCCAGCGGGTCCAAACTGCTTCTCTATCGGGTTCTAGAGTTTCTTCGCTAATTTCTAGAGTACCGGATCTGCAACCAAAGATCGAACTGGCATCCCACTCCTGACACCTTTATACGATACAGTTTTCTGATTATGCAAGATATCGATATCGTCGAGGGTTGACTTTCTAACGATATTATAACATAAAAGAGAGAGAGAGAGTGCGAGAGAGACTTCTCTATAACAACACAGATAAATGAAATATCGTAATCTTACCATATCGACGATTATCTATTAAATGTGGCCTCGTGGGTATAATAAATTTTTATTATTAATTTAATGAGATATACAAAAATTCGGACCTTTCACTTTTTACAGTGAAATCGTTTAAAAAATCAAATACGATGTCAATTAATCTCATGTGACCAAAATTATTTTCTTATGTGATTTTGAGATTAAAGAATTATCTGTTTTTTCTACACCCTTCGCATAGCATGGAAAGTATGTCTTTTAACAGAAAGTATGTATCTTTGGCTCCTATAAAACTTCGTTAATTATATCTTTATGCCTAACAGGTTCTTTCATCTTTTAACTATTTTATATTAAAATATTTCTTTTTAGTCATAAGATGAAACAAAATTAGAGTGGAAGAGTCAAATAGTGAAATATTAAAGGAACGTCTGAAAGAGATAGAAAGAGAGAGTAGCACGATGACGACGTGACAAGAAGAAAGGAGAGAATTTTACCAAAGAAATGACCTATCAACAACAGAAGTAGAAAGAAGGAGGGA
The DNA here is from genome assembly GCF_011952255.1 of Bombus vosnesenskii. Classification (NCBI taxonomy): domain Eukaryota; kingdom Metazoa; phylum Arthropoda; class Insecta; order Hymenoptera; family Apidae; genus Bombus; species Bombus vosnesenskii. Next base: position 92,002 of record NW_022883027.1, read on the forward strand.
TGCTTTAGAGAGTAAAATAGGCGAGAAGAGAGAAATAAAACTACAAAGGCAATGGCTGTGCAGCAAGAGAGAAAAATCAAAATATAATCGAAGATAGAAAGAAATCGAGAGAAATTGACAAAAACGTCAAAATACCTAACAAGAGAAAGAAGGAATATACTACTACCATCGTTCTATACGTTTTTGCATCTTGAAATTTTCCAGTTTAGACATTAATATTCTACCGAGCACTGTTGCTCCTTTAAATTGACGTATCTAAAATTTTCAACTAATTTCGGTTAAATGTATAATAGTAGGGTTAATAGTAGGGTTTCCCTCTTTTTTACGGTTAGTTAACTTCTGGAAATTTGAGCATTCGATCTGATCGTTAACGGTTGATCGGTCGATGAATACTGCCTCGGTCCTTTCTGTTTCGATCAGAGCTGAACCACGTGTCTAGGGAATTAGTGCATCATTGAGGATGATACAAACCGATTGGTTTACGTACTAAAATTGTTCGCTATCGATTCACGGCCGAATACGTGATCGTCGAAAAGGATGCTTTTATCAAAGGGACATCGTAATCCGGAATGCAAAGTAAAATTTTTTGATATACGCTTTTTACACCACACATTTATTTACGTTTCAATTTGGAATAGTCTTTTAAAAAGAGAGTTCTCCGATGTTTCGGTCATTTTACTTGTCCGATTCGAAAAAACGATATGATTCTCGATACGAGTATAAAAGTGGTCATAACGTAAACCGGAATGGAAAAGAATATTTTGAAAGTTAACAAATATCCTATCAATTAGAATTAGATGATCAAATTTTCATAAAAATATAATGCATAGTTAATTCGTTTTCGGACTACGGACAAAACGAGATTCGATAAACGAGCCAAGAATATCGACCAACGTTTTTCTCGCAATTTGTCAGCTTATCAACTCCTCTGAAAACACGCGGCGAAATATTAAACTGGCCTTTGAATTTCAATTCGACGTTATTCTAGTTCCGTGGTTGGAAATTAGTTGGGAATATTTTTATAAACGGTCCGGGGAATATGAAATACCATGCATATTGTAAAATAGGATGAAAATTGTGGCGTATGTGAATACACACATGCAAACTTCTGCATAACTGTTTAAATGCAGATGAAGCAGAGTGGACGTTCGAATAGAGTGATTTAAATCAACTAACCCCCGCTAGCTCTGGCTGACCTTATATGTAGATAATACTGGTACGGGTGGCAGTGCTCATAAATCTCGTAAGGAAATTTCAGTAGAAAGAAAAATAGTTCTCGGCTACAGTGATTAATTGATTTACGAGCCACGAGATGCGCTTCATTGTATATTAGTCTCGCTATATAAGCATACATGATCTTATATAATACATGTAGTAGAGGAGTTCCGTTTTAACTGCGCGTATCGTTGGAAACGTATTAAATTGGAAAGGTGGAACACAAGAATTTTGAGAACGCGAGCTAGACAGCATTTAAGACATCACGCAAACTAAACAGTTAAATAATATACTGCTAAAAGCGTTTGATTTACCTGAAATACCGTCTATTTTTCCCCGTGTTACCTCATACCTTTTTAATATAAGATCAAATAATATAATAATTTAGCGATACTCACAAATATGATTATTATTTCGTATCGTATTTTCGAAACAGACGCGATATTGATTCTGAATTTCAGCTCACAGAGAAAATTAATAACTTTCGAAACACGAATATCGATTCTTAGAAACGTAACGTTTAGAGTTAAAAGTTGAAAAATCGAAGACTTATTTTTCAGTATTTCGTAACGTTTAATTTGCGTTTTAGAGATTCATACGACTTGCATCTCGGACGTACGCGAACGAATATATTAATCCAAAACTTATAACAAACTAATAATCGTTATAAGTGGATGGTCAGTGCGTAGCTGTCGTAACTAGATACGTGGGAAATAACTTTTGAATTATAACAATGTTACGGAGTACTAAGTATGAATTTCGATGAAGCGTTGATCGGCTACAAAATGATAAAAGTCGAAGGCAACATTTTTTTCCAACTAGTTTGCAAAATAAGTTCCCAATAAGCTGACGTAGATGGAAAAGCATTACGACTATATTTTTTTCGAGTGGAAACAATATCGGCAATGAAGAAAAGTGTAGATTTTTATGTTACAATCAACCGGTATGTGTTGTAGCCGATATCCGGGCTCAGCAATACCCGGACAATAGAAGCCAAATGAGAGTTGTACGTTGCGGCGACTCTGCTGGACCGACACTCACCCTCCGCTCCTCCCATCGTACCAAACCCTCGCTAAACAGCTTTTCCTCCATTTCTTTAACTAAATGTCAACAAATAAATTTGCAACGCGTCATTGGCTAAACTTCAACGTGCGTTACAGTGTGCGTAATATAGTATTTCGATTTATTGACAGCCACTCCTGTCTATTTTCATACCGTCCTGTTGCAATAAAGAGTTCCTTGACCTGCGAAGCGTCGCACAAAATTGTTTAGGTACCGCAGCAAAGAGAACGAGGGAAGAACGGAAAAGGCAAAGCTTGTAACGCTTACGTTGCCGTCCTTTTTTAATACTTTGAATGTCCAGAAGGTTGCCGGGATAATATCGGAAGGTTGAGATTCACAATGGTGTAAAACAAATCGCTGCTAGTTTTCGTAAAACGGTGCTCTGCGTTTATTATTACAAAACATTCGTTATATTTTTCCCTGTCATGAACAAAGTATCGTAAAAATCATACTGGTATGTTTCAAATTTTGCCGTAAATGTCACAGTAAAAGAAAAAGCAAAACGAAATGCGGGAACGAGCTGATATTACTATGAGATAGTAAATGCGTGTTCTTGCAGCAGTCTTGTCCTGTCGGCGACAGGAAACGGAAAACTTCGCATCGTTCGGAGAACGTTCCTTTGTATCGCTGATAGTTCGTCGGTCGGAACATCCACTGTCTCGTTCGTGAATTAATTAGCCAAGATTAATTCTTTGTCAATCGATAGCGAAATTAACGGTACTGAAAAAATTGTAAAAATTGTAAAAATTTGCAATCCATTTCGATGCTTTTTATATTCCGTAAAAAATAAGTAGAATCGAGCAAAATAGATTGTTCTCGATTTTATATTTATTTTATACAGTTATATTTCGTTTCACGTTTCGCTATCTTGATTATTGTATACAAAATTCAGTGCTAAACGCTTCTTGTACCATTGCGCGAAAATTCTTCCCTCTATTAGCTCGTGCAATGGAAGGTCTACTATACGTATAACTTGTATAAAGAACGTTTATCTCATAATCGATATTACCTCGCACTTTGTCTCAAATATTTTGAAACTATAACGTTAAAGAGTATTTATAAGAGTATTTAAAATAAACAGTAGTACATGAATTTATTGTCAGCAGTGGTTTGTAAACTTTACGAATTTAATGGATATTTGTATTTCCTCGATAAACATTTTCTGGATGAAATTAATGGTAGGAGAATTTGGTTACTCGAGGCAGGGAAATTGATTAATAATCTACGTAATAGTAATCATAAAGTTATTGTATAATCTGCCAAGTTTACCAGTTGGAAAGTACCATAACTTGCACATCAGTTGGAGAAATTCCCTCTTGCAAACTTATCACGTCTCGAACTCTGGCGATGCGTGACTTAAGTACAACCTGGAATATTCGTGTTAGAAAAGACGGTTTACAAGAGTCAAAGGTACTCACGGTTCTCGTGAAACTGTTTTTAAATTATATCAAACGGTTTTAAAAAAGCACGTGCATCGAAATGATAATACAGATCTGTATGCATATGTATATATGTAGTATCGTGGACGAAAGGCCTAAGAAATATCGGGCGAACTATGAACAATGTCGCGAGAGCCGAGGCGCCGTCGGGCCCATCAATGTGTCATCGGTCTTTTCAAGTGCATAGTTTCGTAGAAAAGACCTACGTGACCCTGGCTACGAGCGTCTGCAGAACACGTGTGCCTAGAAAAGACAATAGAAGGCGACAACGGCCAGAGAGTCAGTCGAGGAGCCGAGTGCGAGTTGAGCGGAGACGGAGATTGCGTTTGGTAAAAGTCGAGTCGTTATCGAGTTATTTAGTTGCGCTGTTTTCTGTACGTTTGGTATGAATAGTTCAGGTTAATCAACAATCGTCTTTTTCTGTCTGATTAACATCTCTATTGTCCATTCCTTTGTAAACAGTATTACATCACGATATTATATATATATATGTATATGTACGTACGATATAGTGGCTCATGAGTATTTCAACAGTTTAAACAAATTTTTTATGGATACAGCTTGCGTCTTGACGAAATGAAACAAATAATTAATTTCGTGACTGAACGATTCAGTCTATAAGAAATCTAGGGAACGAAACGAGAATTTCGTAATAGTGCTTATATACTGTTATTAGTTAAATATTATCTGCAGATATATTTTTAGCCTAAGATTGAAAACTTTTTATACGTTCTTGAGAAAGTTTAGATACGGAAGTTATTTTTTAAGGTTTGATCGAAAGAGCATAGTTGATATATTATCGACTTTCATAGTTGTACTCAATTTTTCAACATTATGCGTTATTATTTTTATAATCACGCTCTCTTCGTTCTTATAATTTTATAACACGTAGGTTACAGAACCGCGTGTATGTACGTATATTTCCAGACTACCGTTTCGTATACTAATAATTATTGCTGAAATGCAAAATAATGGGTTATACACGTACACGTGTACACACATGAAAGCATAAATCACACAGGCTACCAATATGGGATATAAACGACGATTAGTGGGCAAATGTTCGGCATTGTTTCATTGGAATTCGGTATTATCGTTCTATAACATCGTTCCATTGTTCGTATTGCCTTTGACTTGGTTTGAAAATCTGTTGGTGATTTTACGATTATTGAATTCTGTGAATGTCGAAATTAATCGTATTTATACATTATAACATATTTCCTACGTTGTATGTATTTCTGACAGCGATAAAATAGCCCTTTACACTGATATAATACGATGTATTATCTCCATTTTTGCGAACTCCTTCGAACCTTCCGTATTTTACTATTTAACGTTGACTTTTAATTCGTTATAATTTTTAATATCATGGAGACAGCGTCAATTTAAAATTTATGTAATTATTTTAGAGACCGTACACTTTGCATCTGTATCGCTTTCCATGTATAGGTATTGAACCAAAATTTGACACCAGTTTCACCCAAAACGATACATTTATCGTTTAGTTAATTGATAATCGTATAATAATTGTGAACGAGTTAAATGTACGATTATATGTACAATAACTTGCGATTCGACATAAATTTTGCATTCTATTAAGTTGCCAATAATCTACGACAATGTTTGACGCGATTGTAAATAATAAAAAATGAAGAAAAATCACAATTCATGGCGTCGATCGTATTCTTCGCGATAATTATATTCACCGTATTTCGTTACCACTTAATACCATCTACATAATGTTATAACGATACATTCCTTCGTATCATCTATAAATTTCACTGGCGTATATTTTATTTATTACATTCATCGCGTGACATTCCACACGCGGCCATCGCCGGTAATTAATTCGAATTCCTCCCGTTTAATTTGATGCTGCGAAATTATTCAATGCGATTATCGTTATTGCAAGTGCGACACCGTGTAATTTGATTCATCCTTGTAACCACCTGCGCATGATATACGTAAATATGCAAATTAAATAGGCTATCCTGTTCGGATTCTGTTTGTTCGCAAACACACTTTCATCTTCGAGAATGTACATCTACCATCCGCTATTTTTTCTTCGTCGTGCTACAAGGTAATCAGACGATCGTTGTTATTACGATCGTTTCTATTGCAATTCGTTGCAAATCCATTTCCGCCGCCAACTTACCTTCGCGTTTGTTTCGCGTCGATTCTTGGCGAGTCAGAATCGTTCCAGTTCCATATACCAAATACTTGTGAAAGTACAGCCGGCGAAAAATATACACGGATTCGAATCGTCACGTCGTCAACACGACGAAATATTAGAATATCGAATGCGTGCAGTTTCCCCGGTATGTGCGTCGTTGCGTGTTGTACAGCTTTTCCTCTGTATTTAACCTACTCGTGTCGCTATTCCCTTTAAATTTTCACCAAACTCGTGTACCATTGCAAGATTAATTCATTCAACGTAACAAATAGAAACAACAAAGGAGAAACGATGTTACGCGTTTCGCATTTGTGAACTTGATAATTACTACAGTTACCTTTGAACTTGAACATTTCAACAGGGAAGTTTCAAATTTGCCTTAAGCTTGTCGCTTAAATCATATTTAATTATGTTTGAAGATCAGAGGAGAAAATCATGATACGTGTGCTCACTTTACCGCTAAACGGAAGAATTTTAGTACAATAGGATCGAAACTGAAGACAACCTGTTAGGACCAAATCTATAACTCTTTTAAAAATAGCTGACAAATTGACGAAATTTTACGAAAGTCAAAGATACAATTATTAGGACAAGCAATGTTTTAGTGCCTCCGATGCCATAATATTATTACGAGAAATATTTGTCAAATTTTGGAAAGAACAAAAAAATATGTTTAATTTCAAAACCAACTATTATTATTACTGTTATTATTGTTATTGTTGTTGTCGTTGTTGTTGGTGTTGTTGTTGTTGGCGGTGTTGTTGTTGTTGTTGTTGTTGTTATCGTTAGTGTTATATTCATCTATTTAATACGTATGCATCAATATGACTCACGAACTTTCCCTCTAATCTTTATTCGATGATTGTATCCTATTGTACTGATTTTATTCTGTTCGATCTTATTCTAATTCGTTTCATTTTAGATTTTTATTTTAGGTGTTCGATAATCTAGCGGTCATTTCCGAGACACGGTTAAATAATTTAATACTTTCTTTGTCCACATTTTAGTTGCGCTATTGCTTCCTCTTTTAGCGTTCCGTAATTCATTCCTAATTGATCGGTCACTCACGATATCCAATTTACATCTGCCCTCGTTCCTTACTAATTGTCCCGAATTGCTGCTTCTATGTTTCGTACAATAATGCATGTATCGTAGCTGTGAAAACAGCGAAAGAGTTATTTGCGTTCGTTTATTAAGATTCTATACTCGCGTATGTATTTTATAGTTTCCATTTACTATTACCATCTATTATTGCGTGTACATACGATCCAAAATATTTAGATATAGAAATATCATCGTTACTCATAAAAAACATAGTCCGTATAGAGTAACGCATATGTTAATCCTTACTTAACGATCCGAACAATTCTAAGAATAATGAATAGAACAATGAATGAATGAATAATGAATGAATAGAACAATGTCTATTAATAGAAAATAGATAATAGATATAGGGCAAGCAATTTTGTTCTGACGAGTTTAACAACATGTTCGTAACGTTTGTGTAAAGTTTCTTTTTTCGTCCACTTCCTTCCTGTGCAATCTATCGAGCGAAGATATTAATCATCAACTGTGATATACAGTTCGCTGTGGAGTGCCGAAGCGTGCAGACGTGTCTCTAGTGCCCAGCGTAGTTCGAAAACAACACGTGTCGCCCAAACGTCGAAAGAGAACACAGCTAAGTGCCCCTTACCCCTAGGGAGAAGAAAATCCCACGCACCTAACCCCAACACGAATACTAGCCTCACAGCCTCACGACTAGTTGTTCATTCCGAATTAACTAGCTCGATGATGGCCCAGCAGTTCGCTGTGGAGTGCCGAAGCGTGCAGACGTATCTCTAGTGCCCAGCGTAGTTCGAAAACAACACGTGTCGCCCAAACGTCGAAAGAGAACACAGCTAAGTGCCCCTTACCCCCTAGGGAGAAGAAAATCCCACGCACCTAACCCCAACACGAATACTAGCCTCACAGCCTCACGACTAGTTGTTCATTCCGAATTAACTAGCTCGATGATGGCCCAGCAACCGCGACCAGGCTCTCCGGAGCAGACTCGCAGCTACCCCGAGCTACCCCCCCCCGTGGCAGAAGTGTAGCAGAACTTTCCGCACTAACGACGCTAACACTACAAAGAAGAGGAAAATAGAACCAGCAACGCAAATAAACACACACAACAGGTTCGCCGTATTGGAATCCTCAAACGACGCCATGGAAATCGTAGAACCGCCATCAAACCAACACTCACAGAGAATCCCCCCTCCCCCACCAATTTTTGTGGACGACGTCATTGACATACAGACAATGACCAAGTCCCTAGAGAGAGATACCAGCAAGGAGGAATATAACCTCAAGATAAGCAACAACAAGGTGAAAATACTACCGACGAACCCAGAAGCTTACAGAAAACTCACCAAGACACTCAGGACCCTGAACGCCAACTTCCACACCTACCAACTTAAACAGGAAAGGCCTTTCCGGGTGGTCCTACGAAACATACACCACTCAGCAGATATAGACGAACTAAAATACGAACTCTCAAAACTCGGCCACGAAGTCGTCAACGTAAGTAATATAAGGCATAGAGTCTCGAAAGACCCGTTATCCTTATTCTTCCTAGACATTAAACAAAAACCGAACAATAAGGAAATATATAACATCAGTCGCCTAATGAACGCGATAGTAAAGATCGAACCACCGCTCGTGAAAAAAGAAATAGTGCAGTGCAAAAGGTGCCAAAGGTACGGTCATACGCAGAAATACTGCAACCATACTTTCCGCTGCGTTAAATGCGCAGGCTCTCACTCCACTGACCAGTGCGCCAAATCACCGGAAACCCCAGCGAAATGCATCCACTGCCAAGGGGACCACCCTGCCAACTACAAAGGCTGCCCAGCATATAAAACACTATACACGAACAGGTACCCTAAGCCCAGAGCAAAAGAGGTATCCAACCAAACACCCAGCCCGCCGAAATTCACGACTACCCCAACCCCCTCAACCAACCAAACGCACAGTCCTACCAAATTCATCTCCACCTCAACCTCCTATGCCCAAGCAGTACAAGGCATCCAAAATAACCCGAACAGCCAAAGGAACCTTCCCCAAAACAGTGACCCCAACCCACCAAACACAGACAACTCCTCAAGGCTTGAAAAGCTAATAGAGAAACAATCGGAGCAAATAAATCACTTGCTATCGCTACTAACACTCATCGTGGAAAAATTAGCACGCCCCGACTCAAAATAAAACCAAGGCGCATAGCACTCTGGAACGCCAACGGTCTAGCGCAACACAAACTTGAACTAGAACTCTTCTTAAAACACCAGCAAATCGACGTAATGCTCGTGTCGGAAACCCACTTCACCGACAAGAGCTACCTGAAAATAAATGGTTACAAATTCTACCATACCCAACACCCCAGCGGAAAGGCCCACGGTGGCACCGGAATAATAATCAAAGCAAGTATTAAGCACTACGAACTCCCATCATTCCAGAAAGACTACCTCCAAGCAACAAACGTAGCAATAGAAGACTGTCATGGCTCAATCACCACCTCAGCAGTATACTGCCCTCCCAGACACTCCATCGCCAAAGAAGACTTTGATAACTTCCTGGACACCCTGGGCAACAGATTCATAGTTGGAGGAGACTATAACGCCAAGCACATCCAATGGGGCAGCAGACTGGTTACAGCAAGAGGCAAAAACCTCTTAAACAGCATAACAAACAACAACCTCAACTACCTCACCACATACGAACCCACATACTGGCCCACTGACACCAACAAAATACCCGACCTTCTCGACTTCTTCATAACTAAAAATATCCCATCAAGACACGTCCAGATCAACTCCTCGGCTGATCTCTCCTCTGATCATTCTCCCGTGATAGCAACAGTCAGTTCAACAATCATCGAGAATACACCTAATGGCACCATTCACAACCAACACACCAACTGGCAGCTCTTCAGAGAAGTCTTTACACACTCAACCTCAGCCTTCACCCCACTAAAAACAAAGGAAGATATCGAAGCAGCCACGGAATACTTAAACACGAGCATAATAAACGCAATCCGCCTCTCCACACCGACAAAGCCATCTAACAGCAAACAAGAATATCCCCATTACATACTAAAAAAAATAGCAGAAAAACGAAGACTAAGAAGAGTATGGCAGACCCATAGAACACCGGAGGACAAACGCAAACTTAACAACGCAACTAGAAAGCTATCCAGAACCCTAAGAAACTATAAAAACGACTGTTTCCATAAATACCTCGCCAGCTTATCCCCCACAGCCGACGCCAACTACTCACTATGGAAGGCCTCCAGGAAACTCACACGCCCCCCACAAATAATCCCACCTATCCGCCGTCCGCAAGGTGGATGGGCGCGAAGCCCTATAGAAAAAGCCGACCTGTTTGCAAAACACTTGTCAAAAGTATTCAAACCCCATTCCCCCCAAACCGCCGCGGACGTTACTGAATACCTGCACACCCCCTTCCAAATGTCCCCTCCTATCGAACCCTTCTCCTCTGCTGAGACTATAGAAACAATCAGTCGCCTAAACCCCAAGAAAGCAGCAGGACACGACCTAATAGGCAATAGAGCAATCAAGGAACTTCCCACAAAAGGGATAGCACTCATCACATCGATTTTTAATGCTATCCTTCGCCTGGAACACTATCCTAAGGCTTGGAAAATCTCATTGATTACCCTCATCCCTAAACCCGGTAAACCGATATACGAAACCTGCTCCTATCGCCCAATCAGTCTTTTACCTACCCTGTCCAAACTATTCGAGAAGATGCTCACGAACCGACTCCTTCCAATCCTAGAGAACTTGAAAACACTCCCAGATCACCAATTCGGCTTCCGAAAACATCATTCTACAGTAGAGCAAATCCACCGCCTAACTCATACGATCAGCCAAACACTCGAAAAGAAAAAATATTGCTCAGCGGTCTTCCTAGACATCCAACAGGCATTCGATAAAGTATGGCATGAAGGGCTACTATACAAACTTAAAAAGATCCTACCCCACCCCTACTACTCCATCCTAAAATCTTACCTAACCAATAGGCAATTCATGGTTAAATACCTAGACGCCACTTCCGCAACATTCCCAATAGAAGCCGGCATACCCCAAGGTAGTGTCCTCGGACCCCTACTGTACTCCATCTACACTGCCGACCTACCTATATCAAATGATATAACAATAGCGACATTTGCAGACGACACAGCGCTATTAGCTTCCCACGCTGACCCGGTAATAGCCTCATCCACTCTCCAGCGAAGTCTCGACTCCATGGAAAAGTGGTTTCACAAATGGGGCTTCAAAGTCAACGAAAAGAAATCCACACATGTAACCTTCACGCTCCGAAAACAAACCTGCCCCCAGGTCACCATCAACAATGCAACAGTTCCTAGCAGGGACACAGTCCGATACCTGGGCATGACCCTGGACAGGAGACTAACGTGGAAGACACACATCTCAGATAAAAGGAAGCAACTAAAGAACAAACTAAAAAAACTCTATTGGCTCACGGGCCGACGCTCCAAACTAAATATACAGAATAAAATTACCCTCTACAAGACCGTAATAAAACCTGTCTGGACCTACGGAATCCAACTATGGGGAACAGCTAGTAACTCCAACATTGAAATACTCCAACGCTTTCAATCGAAAACGCTAAGATCCCTAATTGACGCACCTTGGTATGTAACCAATGAAACAATACACCGCGACCTCAAGATACCCACCGTCAAAGAGGAAATAGCAAAATATAGCAACAGATACAGCAAAAGAATCAACAAACACCGAAACCCCCTAATCACTGGACTACTCGATACGACGGACCAGACTCGCAGGCTGAAGAGGCACTACCCGCTAGATCTAAACGTCAGATTCATTTAATTATCCAAACTAAGCATATGCACTTACTTATCAATACTTTAAATTATACCTATCTATAATAGTATTAACTTATTGTAAATAAACAGCCATGTCACTGCGCCACGCCAGAAAAATTACTGAAAATTCTCAACGCGAGAATTGATTGTAATTTCAATAAATAAATAAAAAAAAAAAAAAACTGTGATATACGACACGTGGCACTAAATGTGTACAACGCCCAGTGGCGTGTCACGAAGCGATTCAGATTTATTGTATATTAATTTGTTATTTTAATTAAACCTAGTTGGTAGTCTTCGTTAGGAAGATCTATCAGGTTCGTTGCCAGACAGTTCGTATGGGATTCGGTATATACCAGACTGCGTTTAAGAGTCGTCATGCTATCGTGTTCTGCCATTTTTCGATAATCTTTAAATTTCAGTCACGCGTCATTCTCCATATAGAGCAGACGTTAAGCCGTGATTGTAATTTGTCCGAAGCTTCGCTGGATCGACGTCGGGAGCTAGGATTTCTGTGTCATCGGTATATCTTCCGTTTATACCAAATAAACAGTTCAAACAAACCTACTAAACACCAGCTTAACAGACATCTTTAATCTACCTCCTTCTTGAACGTTAATATCGTTCAAGGTTCGCGATCTCAACCGAACAGTTGCAACCCGACTGATCGCCACTTAGTTGATAGGTCGCGACAACATTGTTACACGAGTGGATCGCGATCACGAATACGATTACAAGCGCTTGAACATTAGCTATGTTGTCAAAACAAATTCGATCCGCTCGGCTGCTATAACGCGCGTCTATTTCTGTAAAGTGAATTAATTCCGCTAACAAGTCGGAACTATTTTTCATATAAATGCGAGGATATATGTACATGTTATATTTCATATAAATACGAAAAAGGAGCGTGTTATGTTATTATACGCACTTGGATAGACTGTAAGTATAATTTTAATTAAAAGCAGGTATCGGACAAACTTTCCTCATGCATAGTACAAAATGTCGGATATAAATTTCATTAAAGAAAGAAAATTAAATCATTTTCGCTGAAAACTTGAGACAATTGAAATAGAGTGCGAATTACGTACAATCCTTCGAACGCAAGACAAAGAACTAATTGCCAATTAAGGAACAAATCTATATTCAAATAGGCAACAAATTCCTATGCAACTGATCGAAGTAAACTATTATAAAGGTTCGATCCTCGAGATTCGTGTAATAGTTGCTGACTCTAAATTAGAAAGAATTCGGCACGCTGTTCATAGCGCTCATAATTCGCGACGCGCTAACGTATCCATCCTTTCGAATGGCTCGCAGACCTATTTTGTCTCGCAGATAAGACAGCAGACCGCCTTTTCCGCACGTTTCGCGGTGTCCGTAATTCATAAAAAGGAAATGTCTTCTTTAATGATTTCGGCCAGAGACGTTATCTTGAAATGAATATAAGAGGACACGCTCGCTACGGAAAAACAGCTTTACAAAGTTAATGAAACGGGCTGCTATGACAAGGTTTCGGCTATTAAACTATGGACGAAGTGAGGCGAAGAAGTTGAAAAAACATACTGTTGAAAATAGGTTAAATTTCTCACGTACCGTCCGAGTTAAAATTTTATTCCTCAAAAACAGCGACTGTTCTTGACCGTGGCATAAACGAAACCCTCTGAGTTTCCAGATATAACGCTCAACAGTCGCTACTAACTCTTACCAATATGAACTCATAAATTTCACAGTATCGCCTGATAATTCATTATCAACGAAACAAGACGACATTGTTAAAGATCTGAATTTAACGCCATTTTAGCAATCAACGTGTCTCAATTATCTTTTCCTTCGTATGTAGCATGAATATCTTGGTTATCTCAACGATAATAATTATTTCCAACATTCTTCAACAAAGATGACGTAATAATGCGTAAGCAACGATATTATCCTCTCAAATAGTACTAAAGCGAAGAAGACGTTAACGATATACATATGCCAATCTAGAAACTAGCGGGTAGTACGTGGCCAGGATTCTCCCTCGGACTGCTCGCGCGCCTCATTGTGTCCCTTTTTTCGCATCGGTCCTCGGCTGGTCAGTCGCTCATGACGTCCAATTCATTTTTGCATTCGTTTCGTACCGATGCTTGTAAATTGGACTTGCTGTAATTCAAAGAGAGAGAGAGAGAGGAAAACCGTGGGTTTGGACCGGGTAATCTCGACCAAACGCCAGTCAGCAAATGTCCGTGCTATGTCCAAAACGATACGATACGACGCGACGTACGCGTACACACACCAGTGCCCTCGTGTATGTAGAAAACGGAAAGAGAGACAGTCGGATGACAGAGCGAGGAAGGAGCCAGGGACAAAACGAAAGGGAGAGAGATGGAGAGAGAAATTCGAACCGCTTTGCAACTACCTCACAGTCACGGGTGCATGAATATGCTACCAAGGGCGCACACATGACTGCAATTCACCAATAAACCGCATATTAATCACAGCTGCAGAGTGACATTTTGTGAAGCACCGTCGACTACATAGTGAAACGAGTACAGATTATAATATAGAACGGTCTTCTCCGGAATAAAAGGATTAGCGATATTCTTATCGCTTCGTAACCGTCGTCGTCAAGGACTTCGTTCCTATGAAATTACGACGTACGCGCTGGATGATACGATGCGACGAGCGATTGCGAACGTCTTAGATGTTGTGCGATGATTCTTCGGTTAGCGAGTCTTAGTCTTATCGTTAGCAAGGTTCGTATATTTATTAACGAACGAACGAGTAAATATTTCTGTGTTTTGTGATTTTCTATCGTTTAATTACTATTTTCCTTATTATCGGACGTTATACGGGTTATTCTTTAAAGGTATTTCGGAACAAATGTCCGAACACGTTCACGAGCCTGTGTTTTATTAATACAATCTTAGCTTTATGAAATAATTACGCCGAAAATGTGTGTGATATATACCGATGCGAAATATATGTAATTTAAAGCTTAGTTTGTGTAACAATCGCTAATATTAATGGAAATATTCGAGTTTGGCAAGCTTTGTAACGAAACTGCTGTCACGACCATAATAGAATACCAATAACTTTGATAGCATCTTTGATGGTTGCGAATAGTTGGAGCACTTACGTATAATATCGAACACGTTAATATGTAGCACGCCGTGAAGATTCGCTTGTTGATTCAAGATGAAAACTCGTTAATGTACAATACAAGAGTCAAAGAAATTTCTATAGAAAATTTAATTTACAATGTTATTTCAAATTATTTCTGGACTAACGGAAAATTTTATTTTAAACGACACTATAAATTTACATTTCAACTATTCTTTTTCAATAATTTTATTTAATTTTCAAGAACTTGTACCGTTAAGCACACCGATCTGTTTTTTATAATATTCATAAATAATAATCGTTTGTTTCCGTTGTATACAAAATTATATATATTACAACGAAGATTATACTTTAAAGTATAACGAAATTATAAGTATACGCTATATATTTGTTACTATCACAAAATAGAAATAAAAGCATTAATTTTGTCTAACAAAGTGATTTTATAGCGTGTATTATTATTCTTTCATCGTTTTATTATAAAATAGGATATACAGATAAAAGGCAGTGATATTAAATAAAATATGTAGGACTTAACTAAATGTATAACAGTATTTTCTTCATCAACGTAGTATCATACACCAAGTATTTGTCATTGGTATATTTCTATCTGTAAATGTTACCATTGACCTGTTGTTTCTTAAGTTTACAATTATTTCGCCGAATCTCTTCTATACTCAAAGCGTATCTTTCTTCTTTCCAATAAATTTACTCGAAGGAAGAAAAATAAGAGACGATTAAATTCTATATTTTAAACTTCGTATTATTTCTTTCTCCAAAAGTATTCGTACACGTTATTCTAATAATTATTCGATTCTTCAAACCTTTGTTATTAGTCAACAGACACTTTTGTTCTGTCTATTAGTCTTCTTATTTAAGAAAAACAGGATTAACTTTTGTCGTTTATAATTTTAAAACATGGAACAAAAAAGTAGAACTTTTGAGCGTATAAAAGACTGCCTTTATTAAAATAAAAGGCTATAAAATTTCTCTTCAACGTTGGAACATTTTAACAATGGCTTTATTATTCCTGCATACGTTAGGAAATAAACATATTATTGTTATATATATTGTTTATATATATAAACATATTGTATGTTATATATTCTTTATTTAAATAAAAAGTGACTCTTCTTTTAAGTCTACGAAGACTTGAACGAACATGACTGTATATTTAACTTCCGGTTGAAACGATCGATGCGTAAAAAATTTATTTAAAATAAAACTAATCGTATCCCGATTGAATCGTCGCGTAGCTGCTCGCAACAATTTATACAATATATCTCTACCTCATTTTTCCTTCCAACGTTCCTATCTTTGCTTTATCAATCCATTACTTTTTCCCTTCTCGCGAACGATTCTCTTCGTCGATCGTTCATTTCTTTGTTCAATTGGCTCAACTATCTATCGATTCTCCGGATCTCTCCTTTCATCTTTATCTTTTTCTCTTCCGCCGCTTCCGACAAACATGCGTTGTTAACACGTAACTGTTTACGATCAGATGAAACGAATGCACGTAATTCCGTTTGATTCGAAGCTGGACAATCCCCCTGCTCTGTTTCTGTGCCGGAGCCCAGCGTTGTTCGGCCGCTGGATTGCTGCAAAAAGGAGATAAACGAATTACCCCGTTCGCCAAACAAAACCTCCATTATTTGTGCCGGCGTGGCTCAGTTCGTTACGCAAGACTGTGCCTGCCTCATTCTGTTCGACGTAGCTTCGACGCAGCTTCGACGCCCCGGATCGATGGTCGTTCGAAAAACAGGCCGTTGCTAATACTTTCCAACAAAAAAAAAAAATGCGCTGTTCACCGAAATTCTCTCGTACAGGTGCATGACACGCATTCGCGTGTAGCTTAGACGCGAAAGGACGGGCAAGTAACTACTTGCGTAACCACGAAAATTGGCGTTTCATGGTCGAGCGTCGATACAAATTGGCGAATGATTTGTTTCGATTTCGGTTTAAGCTCGCTGTTTGTTAGTTCGCTGAAAATACTGTAGGAGCTTCGCGAGTTAATTTCTCGCGGTATTATACGTGTACATTGTGGCTCTAAAGTTTAGAACGCTCTTCGTGGAAACGATGGAAACTTTTATACGTTATTTGTACTGTTGCAGTTGAATCGGCTGCATTTTTAACGAGAACGTTGATGTTCATAGCGTTGTTGAAAATGATATGAATCGGGGTACGATGTAACCATGTTCGGGCACATTTTATTTGAAATAAAGCAAAAAAATAGCAATTTGAAACAATTAATCGTTTCAATTAATCGATTATTCTGATTTTAACAATAACGTAGAGAAAGTAACTTCACTGTGTTTCACATTCGAATAAATTATTTGAAATAATTATTAATAATATACCATTAAGTATATATGTGTAAAGAAAAGCAGTACTTTGGAGAAAATATTTAGAAATTTGTGGGTAAGTCCTTTAGGAAGCTAAATTTCTCTTTTCAAAAAATAACAACGGAAAGATTTATCTTTATTTTCATCGAATTAATCTTTCACGTTTAATCGTCAAGAATTTAGGCCTGCATGTGCCACTCAAACTAATCGGAAGATTTCTTACGTAGCTGCCGCGAGCTCCATTATTTTAAAGACAAAGCTGTAAAGCACAATGCTCTATAGACGAAATTCGCATAAAATGATTACTATACCTATTGAATTCGTGTCTATTATTTTTCTATCTATTTCTATTTAATCGTATTTCTCGTGTCAGCATCGGTATAATTCTACTTCTTCGAAATTTCGCCTACCCTAAATTATTTCGATTGATTCAGTTAGCGGTTAATTAGTAGCGCGCAGCAAATAATATTTTAAGCGACGCGTATTAAATGGAAGATCGTGTTAAATGAAATATTCGACGTCCCCTATAATTTTTCAGAGGG
The DNA here is from genome assembly GCF_011952255.1 of Bombus vosnesenskii. Classification (NCBI taxonomy): domain Eukaryota; kingdom Metazoa; phylum Arthropoda; class Insecta; order Hymenoptera; family Apidae; genus Bombus; species Bombus vosnesenskii. The sequence goes on from NW_022883027.1 coordinate 109,785, forward strand.
AATATCGGTTTTATTCTTCTTGACCTGGAGAAATATTAAAGTTTACACGAGAAATCCGGCTTATACATCGGTTTTTTCCGAACGACCGAAGGTCTGCTAATTAGCCACTAGATCTCGTTTTTTGCCATCGTTAGCGGACAACAGAGACTCTTGGCCGAAGATGGTTAGAGTCAATGCAAGACCACTCGCCTTTGAGTGGTGCTCGAAATTGGTTTTAATTAAATTTCAACAATACGTTTCCCTTTCGCGCTCTACCGATCTAAGCGAGTTATCGCTATTGTTCCAGCGAAATAGTTGTTGTCAGAACCAGTCACGTTGGATTTCAGCGGGGCAAGCAAACGAAAATAATTACTCGCGATTAGTTGGCGAGAGAGTGTCAAGTATACTATATTGATTAGCAAGGAAACGATTATGATTTTCTTTGCTCTCTCCTTGAAAGAAACGCGCATTCGAAGCTAATTAAACGGTTTCATCGAGCAGTTCTACGAAAAAGTTTCGAACCGGTCGAAACGTAAGAATCCTCTTATTATTATATCCCAAAAAGTTAATGGCATTTATCGACAACCGATCTTATCGTTAGTTTATATTCTCTTTCGATAATTTAGATTCGTTGCAGGATATTTAAAATGGTCAAAGAGTTTATAGAATGGGATAAATATAAAAAATAAAACAGGACGTTCGATCGACTTAATTATCGATCTATTAGATTTTAAAGATCGAGTATTTTCATCGGAATTTTCCTATCTCGATAGCTCCACTCTCCAATATTCAGAGAAATAAAATTTTATAACTGTATCTTTTGTTACTGTGTAGTTGAGCGAAGCAATCTCCAATAGCGACAGAACACTCTGTGAAATACAGTACGTGATTGAAACCTATCAATTTTTAAGACCGAATCTTTCGAAATTCATCTTGTATTCGCGTTTCGCCTTTCATTTCCTACAGCTTGCAGGCGTACATTCGATATAGTCCATTGATACAACAGCCACCCCATTCTCTACTCTTTCGTACAATTTCTATTACGCATACATATGGCCTTTCCTTTTTGCCGGCATAATTGCCATCAAGGCGGATGAAAAATTATCGTTTCGTCTAAAGGAAGGTAGGTATATTTTGCGATGGTAGACAAGTTTTCAGTTTTCTGAATGAATTCAAAGTACGAAGAAGTATAAAATATATAGTCATCGAATCGATCTTCGTTCAACGTTGTATTTTTCAACTACATTTTCCATTACATACGACACAACTAATTATTTTTTCAATTAAATATTCAATATTATTCGGTGATTTCGCTATTTTATTAATGCTATCCTTTGAATCAAATGCATTAAATGCGCTAATACAAGTAAATCAAATTAGATAGTCGAATAACTACCGATAACGATGGTGAGAATGGAAAACGAGTCAGACGTTCTATGATTTTGCCCAACCAAAGACAGCACAAATTTCAATCTCTTGCTCTAATCTCTTTGTCGTATGTCTCGTGAACTTTACATTTTCTGTGTTTACTATACAAGCGATATGCAACATTTTACAAAATGATTAGGTCGAAAAGCGGAAACCTAGTGAAGCGTAAGTAGCACGTGTAGCGTATCTACCATTACCTTTCTTCAACTTTTCAGACTCCGAATTCTTTTTATTTCTGGATTCATGTCACATTTCCTAGAATTTTATGTATAGATTTTATATCGCATTTCGGCCATTTTACTTTATCTTCTGCGTTATACATCGCGGCTTTTAATAAAGCACAAGGTTACTCGATTCGATATTACAACTCATTTCACTTAACGTTGCATCACGTTTTTACGAATTAAAGAAAACTTCTCGTTTGATGTGTCACAAATCAACTGGAAATAGTATATAGTTAAAATTCAGAAAAAATATATACGTTTTATTACCATGTGCATTACGAATTTGATAATTCGTTCGGATTAAAAATATTCTTCGAATACGAAGAGCACAGCTGTGGGGTATTCGCGTACTGTTTTCCACGGAACAAGTACTTATACGATCTATGCATATAGATTGATACGAATATCTGTCTAGGTGCGCGATAGGTTGACCTGCGTTCAATCAAGCTCATTAATATGCCTTTTGCACGTCTTGTCAAAAAGTGCTTCCGTTTTAGATTCGTAGATCGCATAATTCGATGGATAAGATAGATAAGATAAATTATAACCTCCGATTATTTCATATAGGATTCCAGCTCATATAGGATGTATACCGCCGTTAAAATATCAGCATCAAACGTATAAAGTTGTTACATAACTTTCGTCTACTGCTATGTTCATCTTTGAATCGTGTATAGCAACGTTTACAGTCATAGGAATTATTTCGTAGTCGGTTTTCGAGCATTTCGTTATCATACGAATACGCGAGAAACGTTTGAGAAGGAACTAAATGATGTTTAAAAGTAGACATGTGCTTCGACTACGAGAGCAGATAATTAAAGTAATTAAAGTAATTAAAGTAAGGTTGTAATTTGTAACCAAGACCTGTGGCATCTGAAGCAAATGAAAGAAGTCTGGTAGCATTTAAGGAGAGTCGAACAAAGTAGTGGTGTTCCGGAGATCGCTTAAACGTCAATTAACATATTATATTCGGGTTTCGAAGACCTACGTCGCTAATGTGATAATATATATTCAAATAAGGCTTTCGCATTTTACTAGGGAACCCTTCGAAGACTGGCACAAAGGAGGTCGAGGTGCGAGATGAAAGATCGATAGAATAAAAGACAGCGAAGTCTCCGTTGCTCGAGCAATTACGTTAAACTACATTAGACATCGTTAGCTTAATCAAGCTAAATTAGACTTGGTTTAATTAATTGAACTGTATCTTTAAACTCTGCCGGAGAAGTACAGTGTAATTGCATGACGTGAACTAAAATCGGTGCTCGTGCGAGTCTTAAATCGTCGATGTTCGTTATGCCCATTATAAAGAACGGTATTACATGTCGCACACGTGTGGTAGCTTTATTTTAATTGCATAATATTAATAAATGTTAAATATTAATCGACGTTCGATTTTACTTTAAATATCGTTCAACGATAACAATAATAAATAAATATCGTTCAACGTGAATTTTCTTCGACAATTTTGATTACGTTAATCAAGCTATAATTAAGCGGCCTGTGCACACGCGCTTCTACGGGAATTAAAGTCAACCTTTATTCTTCCATGGAACGAGAATGAAATTTTCATTTGCCAAAGCGTAGAAAACCTGCCCAATTATCTTACGATCCCGACAAAAGTTCTGGCACCGTCGCTGTTACATTTTCAAATTAGTTGCCTGGCCGATCGCGAAGCTATTTTATTTTTACAACTTGGAAGAAGATTAATTTTTTCTTTCTAGCCGGGTCAGGGTCCCGTCGTAAAAACCTTGCGTATAATTTCACGCAGTTTCTCGATGCACTGATCTGTACAGGAGGGTTCAACATCGGGTCGAGTTGAAATTTCAATTTCACGCTTTATCGATTTCACCATCGATAATTGCAAATTGTGGTCAGTCTGTATAAGAATCAGCAATCGACATAATTATATAATACGTCGAGTGTACCGCGAGTCCGTAATTACATTAACAGTATACTAGCGGCAAATAGGATTATCGTAAAATCAACTTATATTCGATATGTGAACATCGCATCGATACAAATATTAAGTTCATTTTTCGTCGTTACCACGAAGAACAGTTGAACTAATAAAGATCCTCGACGCGAAATAAGATACTACATTATTCTTATTAGACTGTCTACAATGCAGTGCTATACATTTTTGAAGACCCTAGTTGTATGTTAAATATTCGGAATATGCAGTTCGTGTTTACGTAATAATGATATATTTTACATCACTAGACATCGTTACTACTATGCTTTGGATATTTTATCGTACATTCTTCGGTACTATTTTCTATTTATAATATTCAATAATATTTAACATTTTAATTTATAGATTCGAATAATTGAGAAAAAAGTACGTTTGTTATTTCGATGCGTCGCATCCGTGCATAAATTTTTAGAAAAATATTTCGTCTTATGAAATTGACATTTACAAGAAAGGTGCGACTATCTACCATGAGAGAATACCTAATTCTTCGTTTAAACGGCTAAAGTAAAAATTACTTTAGAATTTGTATTGTATCGAATAATAATATATATATATATAATAAATATTAAAGACACTCATAGTCGATTTAATAAGATAAAATCTATAAAACATTCGAACATCTTCGACTCGACGGTATTCGCTATTCGTCAAAGTGAAGCAACTCTTCGTTTTAAATAACTGATAAATGTGAATATTTCAGTGTTAAATTTTCTTAAATTTCCGCTTTGCGTTTCTTTCGAAGGTATAATAGCGGCAACGCCAAACTAGGTTAACCGTGTTAAGAGAATAAGTTTTTATTTATCTTCGCGTATATCGTTGTTGATATTCGGACTACGCAGAAATTGATTTATCAGATCATTTTACGTATTTGAAACTTGTCAGGGAAATCGAGTTGTTATATAGATAATACGATCAACCAAAAATTAACTGAGAAAGAGGAATGACATACGACTGCCCGTAGCTCTCTCAAAGATCTCGTGAGAAAGTGACAAAAATGTACGACGCATCGGGAAAACGCAGTTGGTACTTTCATTTCTAGGGACTTGATTATTATGAAAGCGCGAGCACCGTGCAGTCTGACGACTACCACTTATCACGGAACCGTGATAACTACTTACCTACCTGCTCTTCTTCGTTTTCCCTCTCTACCTTCCCTGCCCCTCCTCTTTTCCTATTCCATCTTTACCGTAATCACAGTGTTTTAATGTGCCAACGTTCGTTTCTCCGATTCTCCTCCCAACGCCTAATTATTAGATCAACGAATACACGAATACGATACAGTCGTCGTGGACTTATTTTGCATTCCAACGAATCACCGCTAACAGATTATACTTGGATTTCCTTCTTAACAGAATACAGTTGCAAATTCTGACACGTTTAAATCAAATTAACCTGTTCGATAAACGATCGTTCGATCATAATATCAAGAACAGCGATCGACAACTTATGATTAAATAATTTACGCTATATTAATCGTCGATCAATTGTTACAATTGTTTCATCGATTGTGATACAACAATCCATCCTAATGATTTATGTAACTATTTTTTAACAAGTAATTAATAAATAATAATTAGTCGGTTTATTCAAATATTTATTTATTTTTTTCCTTTCATCGTTGTATCAATTAAATATTAAAACACTTAACCCAATACGAAAATAACGTATAAATCTGGCTTTTCAGATTTGTATAAACTGCAGCCTGTCAGCTTTCTATTTTTATCAGATATATCGTTCGATGCAATTAGTTACTGATACGCTCCGAATCGAGTATTTTCGAAGAACCGCCGCGTCGCCAGTAATTGCGTAGGATTATCCAGCTGAAAAGTAATGACAGCCTGTGCAGAACTAAGTGACAGACGTTTTCACCTTTTTGACATTTCCTTGTTATCGATTGGCTGCTCGTTAACGACGCATTCGCTATCGGGTTTGACCCAGTCACTTAATTTCCTTGTTCTCTCGTTTCGACATTCTTGAAATGTTCACCCTCTTCGCGAAACAAATCCAATTCCTACTTAACATTTTCTGATGCGGCGCCCTTACAGACGACAAAATTAGAACCATCACCACGTTATTTCGTTTCAGGTTTTTAATCTGCATGCAGATGAAGCATGCTTACGGTACAGCGTAAGAGGGCGAATAAAGTATATATCACGAGATAGTTTTATAAAGAAATTTATTCCTCGGTGTGCTTTGGTCGACCAATAAGAAGACACAATTTGCCGAATTCAATTGTATTCACCGCGATATTAAGTTTTTGATATTCTAGTCAGACATAAAAGGGAGAGAGGAAAAAGGGCATAATGGAATTTATATGACAGGTATCTTTCGGAAAACCTGGATGACTCGTGGATGACGAATGAATTTAATACGTTATTCGGACAAGTGATATTTTTTAACATCTGCTTACACGGTTATATCTCTCGCTCAAAAGCACGAAATTTGTTCATCGACGACATTCCTTTCTCTATCTCCTATAGTTTCCGAGAGATTCTAGAAAATATAATAAGACCTGACCTGAAAAATACTGATATACGTATATATTACAATTTATGTCGTTTCGAACATCTACCGCAACGCTTTACTCGTAACCGAGTTTTATCGTTAACTTAGGAATACATAGATGGAAACCAAAGTTTGGTCAAACGGGTCCCATATATTGTAAACAGCGACGCTGAAATGATTATGTACGTCGGAAAGAAAATACGGTACGAGTAGATTCCTAGAGTGGTAACGAGTGAGAGAAATGGCGAAGAGAAAAAGCAGAGGAGAAAGAAGGAAGGAGATAGAAAGAGCAAAGAAGGCACGAGTTCTCAGCGAAATTAAAGCTTAATGCTTCTAACGAATACCGCGACCGACGGGGATATAAATCCAGTACGGGCGGAGAATTTGAGAGGGTCGAACGGTAAGAAGGCGGAGAGATGAAATAGGGTAGGAAGGATAACGAGGCAGCGAAAGCCAAGAGAGGGAGAGAGATGGAGAGAGACAGACAGAGAGAGAGTGAGAGAGAGAAGGAGGAGGGGACCGAACGTCGAACGAAAACGAAAATACTCGTCGAACGAGAAAGAAGTGCGTTTAATTAAACCGACAAATAAGTGCGGCTCTGACATTACCGGCCGTCGCTTCCACGTTTTCTGCAGCCGCTGCTGCTTTGTGTTTGCGGATCCCTCGCGCTCTGGGAAAAGGCGAACGTCGAATATAAGTTCGATGGCGGCGCTTCAACCTACGTTTCAATTTGAATACTCGGCCACGCGAATATCGCCGATCGCCGCGCCATCTAATTAAATT
>NW_022883028.1:0-20388 GCF_011952255.1 Bombus vosnesenskii
CTCTATATATATTCTTACTCTATATATACTTATATGTACTCTATATATATTCTCTATCTTAGATATACCATAAAATATTTCGTGAAATCGCGTATTCGTGTCTAATGTCAGGGATTCTCTTTCCACAAGTCTGCGTTTTCTATATTATCTTTCTTCCTTATCAGTAGGCATTCTCACAATTTGTGATTAATACTGCTCGTACAGGAATATTAGGTTTTTCACGTTGTAAAATTTCACATGAAATAATAATGCCTATATATTGACTAATTTATCAATTAATTAAATCCGTGTATATCAAGTTTTCTATAATTTAGCACTTTCGTGTAACTACAGAAATTTGATGCAATATAAAACTTGATTAAAACAGCGATTCATTAGTAAACGAGAATAATGATGCAAATATTTTTTGTAGCCATTATATAGGATTTCGATGGCATAATTAATCAGTATCAACTTACCAGTCTGTAATGGAAGGATGAAAAGAAATGCTGGCGGTATACAGACCGCAATCATCATCATTCTCATGTAAAGTTTCAAACTGCAATACATGTTCCTAGTCGTAAGACGTAAGTCGTAAGAGTCGTAAGTAGCGACGAAAAGCGAAAAGAAATGCACAAGCCAGAAGTATCTGCAACAGAAATCAGAATACACTCGTTTTCGCATGGTTGGATCAATTTCGCGTAGGACTAACCTGATTGAACCTAACGCGGGATAATTGTGTTAGGGAAGTGATACATTTACACTGTACATGAGAGTGTGTGTGTAAGGGCCAGAGGGCGTCAAGGTCTTAGTGGAGACAAAAGGCTGTTGCCAGATGTTAGAAGAATCTAGGATAGTCGGTTGGCGACAAGCGTGCGTGCAAGACGTTCTTCAGAGTGTAATATAGATGTATAACTGTTGTGTGGGAAATATAGTCAATTATTTGTATTCCCAAATCCTCGAATTTCCTTAACATGGTAGCAGAGCGTGGTTACTAGTTTTGCAAGATATTTAGTGCGTGGTTCCGATCTTGCGAGTGAGTTTTCAGTAAAGAAAAAAAAACTTTCAGAGGAACAAAATATACTTCGAGCACGTAGGAACGCTTGAGTAAGAAGAGAAAAAAAAAAAGAAGAATCAATTAAAATGGAGAGATCAGAAATCATGATACCTATATTCGATGGTGAGGATTATGGAATGTGGAAGCAAAGAATCACGATGTTTCTCAAATATAAGGAATGCGAGGTTGTTACAACTAGAATGAAGAAACGAAAGAGACGATGAAGACTGGGACAAAAAGGATTTGAAGGCGATAAATATAATTTATAGTGCAATATCGAACAGACAATTGGAGTATGTTAGGGAAGGAAAAACGGCGTATGATACAATAAAAAGGTTCGATGAAATGTACTTGAAAGAGTCGACGGCACTGCAGATCGTATGCAGAAGGAGATTGGAAAACATAAGACTGGAGAACTACAGTGATTCAGCATCATTCTTTAACGATTGCGAAAAATTAATAAATGAATTAAAAAGTGCGGGCGCACAAGTAAGTGAGAGGGAAAAGCTGAATTACATGCTGAATACGTTACCCGAAGAATACAGCTACATAGCGGACATAATAGACGCATTGAAAGAAGAGAATCAAACGGTAGCGTATGTGAAAAATAAAATGGATATAGCAGAGAAGAAAAATAAATCCAATCGAGGAGAAAGGCAAACCAACGCCTTTTCTGCAAAAAAGGAAGGATGCTTCAGATGTGGAAGATTAGGACACTTTGCGAGAGAGTATCAAAATGGCGTCCAAGCGGGAAGCAGTAACGGTTATTGGCATGGGCCAACACGTGGTCGAAACAGAGGAAGAGGGAACAAAGGCAATACGAGCAGAGGACGTGGAAACTTTCATCGTCAATGAAGAACCGGCACGGGCGAGCATGGAAACTCAAGAGCAGGCATATGGACAGCAACAGCGCACGCAGCAAACAGCAGTGAGACGAATGAAATAAGTAAGAACGAAATAGTGTGGCTATTAGATAGCGGTTGTACCGATCACATAATTAATAATATAAAGTATTTCGATAAATCTATCGACCTAAAAGAACCGGTAAATATATATTTAGGCGATGATAGATCGATAATAGCGACAAAAGTTGGGAATGTTATAAGTTATTTTGAAGCATTCGGAAAACAAAATAAAATAAATATGAGGAAAGTATTTTACGCGAAAGAAATGTCCGCAAATTTGATTAGTTTATGTAAATTAACAGACAATAAGAATACGGTTATTTCCAAAGGAAATATTGCGAAAGTAATAGATGAGGATAATATACTTACAGTTGTAGCGTTCAAAGAGAATGGGACATATAGAATAAAAAGTATATTGAAAGGGAAGAAGCACTTAGTAAACAGCGCCGAACGTAGTGGTATGAGTAAAAAGGAAAGATGGCATAGGATGCTAGGACACGTAAATTTTAAATATTTAGAGATTTTGGGTAAAGAGCAGCTAGTGACTGGCATACCGAATGAATTTGAAAAGGAACTTTTGAAATGTGGGGTGTGTATAGAAAGCAAAATGCATAACTTACCTTTCAAAAATAATCGAACTAAGGCTAGGGAAATAATGGAAATTATTCATACGGACGTATGTGGTCCCTTTAAGACTACCGGATTCAATGGAGAAAAATATTTCATTTCATTTATCGATGATTATAGTAAAATAGCTAGGATCTATTGCATAAAATCAAAAGATGAGGTCTTTGATTCTTTCGTACAGTTCGTAAATGAAGCCGAAAATTTAACGGGCAAGAGGTTAAAAATATTAAGATGCGATAATGGTAAAGAATATTTAAATAATCGAATTTATAAATTTGCTAGGGATAAAGGTATAAGAATAAATAGTTGCCCAACATACGTACATGAATTAAACGGGACAGCGGAAAGGTATAATAGAACAGTGATGGACATGGCGCGTTGCTTGTTAGCGGAAGCGAAAGTACATAAAAGGTACTGGCCGGAAATAGTTTGTACAGCGGAATAACACCAGCTCAGATAAATGACCCTCTAACTTACCTTTGTCCTCATCGACGTCAGTGATTTTAAAGCTGGTTATAAAGTGCACTTCTCAGCCAGCGTCCACGGCAGTCAATATTATTTAACGGGTCTTAACGCGATGTAAAAAGGGAAAAAGGAGGAAAGAAGGAACAGGGAAGCAAAGAGAAGAGACGAATTTTTCATTTTCTCGAAACTGGATCAAGTTTCAGGCTGCTCGCCAAAGAGTCTGTAGCTAACGAGACAAGATTAGACAAACCACGCTTTAAAATCCCCACAGAACTATAATAATCCTCGAAATCAATACGATTCGTCGATCCATCGCCTGATTAAAAAATGAGATAGGATGAAGCTCACTAGTCGGCCTTTGAACTTTCAATAGTGATTCTCTGTAAATGCTTGAAATTGACGCTTGGATTCTTTCCAGATTAACTAGCTTTGCCCCTCCCTCCCTTTATCTACTTTCTTAGATCGACTTAGACTATCACAACATATTATCTTTCTTCTTTTCTTTTCTTTTCTTTCCTTTTGATCTTTTAAAGCCCTAAATCGCTGGCTATTTTGTATACTATATATTTTGTACACTCAATTACTCTGTAAGTCATAAGTACATATGTTTTACAACGTTATTTGTCATATTTCAGTTAAACCCCAGAAAAGCCAGAAATATATTTGCAGCGTGTTTTAACGCGTCCCTGGCAAAGATCTGAAAAACGAGTTGCGACACAATTTAAAGCGACAAATAGCACCGCGTATCTCGTTGTGGTAACACACGGTTCGCCAGCTTTTTAAAAGCGCTCTCCGTTTGCTTTTCCCTCTCTTCCCTGTCTCTTCGTTTTTTCTTAACGAGCAAAACCATTTTCGCGAGGACGAGAGTACGGAAATGACGTACTGGCAATTTTGTTTTGTGATAATACAAGCAGCTCGGTTTCAGTGAATTAAACTTGACCCCAAGCTTCTACTTATCTATCTTCCTTTCCTTTATTTTCCCTTCTATATCGGTTTTGCGGTTTTCCACATTTCCATCACAATAAACCATGTGTTTTCTCGATTTTACATGTTAGCCAATGATTCACGGCAAAAGCGTCGACTGTAAAAATATTTGTAGTTGCAATAGCAACAAGTATGTTTTCTCAAATAGAAAATATTGGGAGCGTACTAGTGACGAGGGCCTCAGGCTTGATAACGAATCCGTGACCAACGGGAGGACAGGTTCCCTTGCTCTAACTCACACGTGCACCACTCCCTGCTCGTAAGGCACTCGACTTCCTTCACCGATCAGCTCTCTAGCAAGACTGCTCGTCATCCCAACGACGCCACCGAAACATGACTCCGGTCGAGTGTCTCAGTACACACGATCCTCCGATCGACGTACGATTGCTATCGGTTTGGACTTGCGATTGTTTCGTTATGGCTATATTAGGGTCTAGGTTGCAAGGTTAGGGTGTTGTCCTGAAGTTCTAGAGGGGCCCCGGCGTCCTTTCCTCCCCGACTCGGCCATCCTGACACTTACACGTCCTCGTGTGTGGCCTGCTGGCATAGTCTACCCGTCGAGGCTTCCACCACGCAGGCATCGACCCGGCGCTCGTTCTCGGGGCAATGTTTTTCTTCTCGCCGCGATGGACAGCGAGACGCGATGTGTCCCGGCATGTGGCAGTGAAAGCACAACGCTTTTGGTGGTGCAGCCGGTCGGCTTTCCTCCGGGCGTCGAGGATCCTTCTTCGGTTCCCACTTCGCCCTCTTGCGGCATTCGAATGTCGGATGTCCGTAAATACCGCAGTGGCCACACTTGGTCCAGGGGGCGGGTGACCAGCCTCGTTTTTTTTCCGGAGCTCGCTAATGACCTCCACGGCGGGGGCGTTGGCCACTCCGTGCATAGGAAGGGCTTCATTTCTCTTTGGAATTGTTTCACCGACGTGATGTCACTCGTGAGCGCTAGTCGTTTAAAACGTTCATCGCGCGAGCCCAGCAGATGGAGGGCGGTGGCGACGAGTACCTCTTCCCTGGTTGAATTTCGTCACTTCGACCCCAGGAGGGTGATGATACGATTTCCGTACGCTCCTGGTGTTTCGCCGTCCCGCGGTAGTTCCTCCGCTACCTTGATTAGCGACGCAGCTGCTACTTCTTGGCCACCGAAGTGCGCGGCGAATTGTTCCTTAAAATCTGGCCAGGTGAGCTCGTCGCCGTTCATTATCTGCGTAAGCCAATACGCTGCCGGACCCCCTAGGGCACGGTTTAGGGCAGAATACAGTGCGCTGTTTTTCAGGGGGTGGTCCCTCATGAGCAGGCCGAGCTCGAGTCACATTCCGAGTCCGAGCTCGAGGCGCCCTCCCGGGCAGGGCTCGCGGGAGATTGCGATTCCGTGTTGGAGTTCTCCATCGTCCGGTCGCGGGTGGGGTACCTTTATTGTCGATAGTGACACTAGTGACGAGGGCCTCAGGCTTGATACACGATTGATACAGGATACACGAAATAATATAATTCTGACTAGGACAACATAAACGCAAGAAGTGTTGATATTGAAAAAAATATTTAATTTTGTATATAAATATTTTCATATTTAAAAAAGCTTCCGGAAGCAGGAAGATTTACAAACAAATAATATCATAAACCGAATGTTTCATGATCCTTTTCTAATTAGAGTGTGTGACAGCATGTGAGAACGTTTCTTAAAAATATGACTTATTGCAATTACTTAATCGCAATTATAAACGATTAAGACCTTCTCACAACGAGGCAATCTATCCAAAGTATAAAACTCGTTATACTTGATAAGAAAACAAATCTCTACTTAGGTTTCATTTCGTTTCATCGCGTTCATAAAAAGTGAATTTGTATGAACACATCGTGCAATTTAGTAATTAGGACCGTTGATCTCGCTGCAACATAGATGGATAGAAAAAGCCATTTAAAATGATACAACGTCGGGAAGACAATTATGAAAATTATAAATGGAACACAAGATAAAATTGTTTAAGATTAATTCTTCTTTTTTTTTTAATCGCGAGTGTTTGCAAACGAAGTTTCAATCTGTTTACAATGATAGCAATGAGAGGAGGATGTCCATGAAAGTTATAAATGCGATATTGAATAACATTTCTGCGAGTGGGTTTGTTTTTCGTTACAAATGTTTTTTAAACGAATCTGCAATCTGTTGGAAACGACGGAACAGTAACGGGACGACTGATAGGGAAATAAAAAAGATCGCGTTTTATTTGAACAGACAAATCTTTGAAATCTATTCGAAAGTCTATTTGAAATGGTACGAGCTCGAAAAGAACGGTGAATACTATAGAAGAAGGATTAATTAAAATTTTTATTAATCTGTACGCTTTGTATATTAAATACCTTGATCGATGCCAAGATAACAAATTATTATACAAAACAGTGAAGTATCCACGTCTGACATTAATATTGAGTATTACCATTACTGTAATTTAATTTTTAACCGATCCTGAAAATTCCTTAGAACGTAAAAAGTATAAAATGTTACTGTGCATTTCAAGATTAAATGCACTGTAATTTAGAAACAGTTATGAAGCGGAAGCAAATAATTTATTCAGAATAAGAATTCTACGTAATCATGTTAAAAAAAACGTACTTATAACGCGTTTAAACTCCAAATATGTAAAGACAATAAGGGAAAAAAATTAAACGAAGAATCATATCTTTGTAAATTCACACAAGATTTTATCCAAAAAAATTAAGATTTTTTGAAGAACGTACAAGAACAATAAAAAAAGGATGTTAAATACAAAAATAGATTAAAATTTAGATTATGAAATATAAAAAAAATGATATTGCATAATTTACAATTATTTTCGATAGCTTACGTCAGTATGTTGGAGTGTAAACTATAAAATATTCAAAAACTGATACCATTTAGACATAATTTAGAAAAACAATAAATTGCGGAAACCGATAGTTAAAACTCGATACGATCGATACTCCAAAACTCTAATCCTAATAATTACTCAGCAATAATAACCGATAATTCATGTTGATTAATGTTTGAACTCCGTTTTTTTTTCTGTATGTGTATACAAATTTTGTACAGTTTGATAAAGCGAAATTAAATTATCATCTTTTTGTACTACTTCAAACATTGAGATTTGTCATCTTCAAGGTCGATCACACATAGTTTCAGATTGCGGAGTTGCAAGGATAATTAATTATGCAATCGGTTTTCCTTTGATATAGATGTGAATACAAATAGCCATTGATTGACAATATACCGAAGCAATTCTAGTTTAATTTGAAGTCATCGATCCTTTGATATTTTTGGAAGAATAGTAAAAGTACAGAGAAAACAAGAAAAAATGGCGTTAACTAAAAGATAGCTCCAATGTATCTCATAAATATTATCTATATATCATTTGTAAGATGTAGGTGACCAAGATATCGAATTATACAAAAATTGTATGTAATGATTAATACTTGAACGTTACTTACATTTATGTACATGAAAATTTGATCTTTTATTAACTAAGTTATTGATCGACAAAATGACTTCCTACATAATTCTCCGCCTGAACTGAAATGCATATTTTTTTTTACGCAAGCCTTATGGGTAGCTAGCAACGAGCAAACAGATTAATTACTTTACACACGGTCGTATCTTGTTTGCTGTAGGCGAGTTCTCTCGTGTAATCAACGAAGTACTCAGCTTTAAAAGCGATAACAGAAGAACATTATTGTATCGATAAAAATCATGCTTTTTTCAAAGAAATATGTAACTCGTATTTTTTTTAAAGCAACCTTCATAACGTATTGAATAAAATAATCATACATTTTTTTTTGTTCAACATTTGTAAAATACGATATTATCAAGATCACCAAGGAGGTAATCTTCAATTCTTAATGAATATAATAAAAAACATAATTAATGATTGTTTGATGGTTTTATTATTATCTCTATAATACAAAAGCATAACATCGTGTCAACAGTTTATATAGTTCGTATGTTTCTGTAGGAATACACAAATAATAGTTCTCTATCACAACGTAATCTAAAGGGAAAACCCTAACTAAATGACAAAAATATCGGTAATAACTGGAACTAATGAATGTTAAAAGCAATCAGTATATTCCATACAAACTTCCATCAACACGATTCGTTCTTCATTCTCTCAACACACTAAGACCGTAATCTTTAAACGCTCATAAAACCATAAGCAATCGTGAAGTTTAGAATTCGCTAACTGGGCGTCTCTCAATCCAGTTTTTGATCTTGGGCAGAAGGAGGACCTTTTTCTCCAGCAGCTTCAGATTCTCGTAATTCTCGATCAGATCAGATTTGTACATAAAGTTCAAATAATCGAGCAGAGCAACGAATGTTAAATCAGTCCAAGAGAGAGTACCATCGTAGAAGTAGCCGTCATTTTCCTTCACTTGCTGGTCCAAACGTTCTAAAATGAACGGCAGCGTCTCTTCAGCAGCCTTGCGTTTTGCAGCTTTGACCTTCTCGTCCTCCTCATAGTGGAAGGCGGCAATTTCTGAAAATTTGTTTTCAGTTAAATACTATTCGCTAATGTTATACTAACTTGAATACAGTGTTGTGCGAAATTTAAATGATACTGAAGATAGAATTACAATCCTTTTTAATGCTTTGTCTTGTATTGTTGACATACGTGTATCGTTCGATTAAATCAAATATTAAATCGGATTTCAACTAATAAATACCTGAACAGATATGTACACTCTGTTATCAAGATTCTCATAAGATTTATGCAAAACAGCACTGGATACTCACTATGACGAATATCATGAATAGTATCAACAGTGGCATCAATATGAAGATTTGCCCAGTCAGTCTTTCCAGCTAAGTCATATTGTTTGGCTAAGTAACGGCAAATAGCTGTAGACTGAGCAACCTTCCTTCTATCAGCTACGAGCATAGGAAGCTGGCCATAAGGAGTCACTAAAAACATACAACTAATAGAATCAAAGATTCTATCGAACAAACAGATTATGATGCTTCTTAAATATCTAGCTTCCTGTTATCTGTTTTGGAAAGATATAATTTAATTTATTGATAATTTATCAGCAAACAAAGGGCATTGTCTCCTTAACAATACCTATTGTCCTCCCACATATCTTATAGAGCAATGGAGAGTAAACAATAATCTCTGTTATACTCTGCATAATTGTGTTCTACTTTATTTAGCTACTTTAGTTAAATTAGGAAAGATGAGATTTAAGAAACAGAACTTCTTTAAATTTTAAGCTTACAGGGCTTTATTTCTGGCCAGACGTCCTTTTTGATACGTTCATCTTCAAATGGAATACTAGCATGGCTGAAGAAGAACGGATTGGTTCTGCCAATGCCGTAACTGTGAAGTAAGTCAATTTATAGAGCGGCATCTTCCTGGAAGTATAATATATACAAAGTAAAAACAAAGAATCATTGATGACAAGAATTATATTATTACAAATTATGAAGTATAAGACAATTTAAGTAAAAAGCATCAACTACTAACTACTCGCATAGCTATTTGTATCTTTATATTTTAATATAGCTTAGATATAAAAAGAATATTATTTTTGGATGTAATAATGTATAAACTTGCGCCAAATATTATAACAAAATATTGCACTTTCTATTTAAGTAGGATAGACATATTACCGGCATTTATCTTTTTTCTATAGCAATGAAATTGTTTATAAAAAAGTTTATAAGAAAACTATCAATTAATGCAAACAACGCATTTCAAAATATTAATTACATTCGCACGATTCGTTATCTCTAGCATTTAATTTAACCATATGGTTCTATACACCCAAGACCCTCTAACAGTAATTTAGTACCATTACTAGTCGTATGTACAATGTATGTTTGTATACAACTTTCGTAACTACAAAACATTCAGCATGATTATATATTCTTCCAAACTTAAGAAACATTTTCTAATTGCATACTTAAATTTATCGATCAATTATGAACATATGATAACATTTATTTCTTTCAACTACTAATTTTCAAATCCTCTGCTGTTCCGTTAATTGAACGACGCGCCGACTTTTCGTACAAGTATCTTGTATCTTATCTGTATTATTTAGTTATCAATAAAGAAGAAACATTTTCTAATTGTATACTTAAATTTATCGATCAATTATGAACATGTAATAACATTTATTTCTTTCAACTACTAATTTTTAAATCATCTGCTGTTCGGTTAATTGAAGGATGTCGGCTTTCTGTAGAAGTATTTCATATTTATTATTTAATTATGAATAAGGAAAAAACATACAAAATATAGTTTTTAAACGGTTTATTATTTATAAAGAGAAACTTTGATTCAGGATATATATATGTCGGATGGTCATTGGAAATGGGGTTGTGGGCGTCAAATGAATCTTCTCGAGGATTAGCCATTGATACGGTACACACAGGCGTAGTTTATTACAATGATAGAATTATTACAGTCTTAACAATTGATCACGGCGGTTCGGCACTCGCGACGCTAGTGACGATGCTCTCGGGCTCAATAACGAATCCGCGGTCAACGGGACGACAACAGAACGTACTCACAAAGTCCAAGTCTGAGAATAATCACTGATCGCGAAGGCGTTACTCTTCGATCGATGAGATCGCGAGCGAGAATGCCTTTCCCGTCCCGATGATGCCACAGAGGAAAACTATAATGGGGTGTGTCTAAGGATACGAGATCATCGGATTCGTCGAGAAAAGCCTTCGTTCAGAAAGTAAGGGAAATTGGCGTGCTGCTAATTGGTCAATCTCCATATCGGTGGTTAGAAAAAGATGCTAGCCGCCCTCGAGGGAAAGTTGCTAGTGGGAGACGCCGCTCGTTGAAAAATATGTCTCCCCTATCTTCCCGTAGTTGGGACAAAGACTGTTTGTCTGTTTGAAGGACTTTAGTTAACTAAACCTTAAGATTTATAACGGGCCCTCGGGCTAGCCGAACATGTACTGCGGAGACGCATCGACATCTGGCAATCATCTTACTCGAAGAATAGGGTCTGCGTGTGGCGAGCCACGGGACAGAAACCGTTGGAATGTTTACTGTCGCGTGTCGCCACGAATATTTCTTTTAAGGAGAGCTATAGAATTACTCCATACCTTTGTTAGGCAAAGCGTTCATCCCGTGACCGCGGCTACGTTCGGCGACTGACTGTCGCCTCGAGCCCAAGCTCATTATCACGACTCTCGAACAATTACAATCGGGTTGAATAACTACAATTGTTCAATTACAGCTATAGTAGACTCTAGGTTACAATGTTGCGGGATTATCCAAAATTCCAAAGGCTCCGGTGTTCTTTCATCTCCGACATATACTATATATATACTATTTACTTACAATTTTTTTTTTAAGACTTCAAAGTCGAAACAAGCACAGGAAATTTCCAAGCCAGTTAACAGAAACTTGAATGAGACAAAAATAACCTTTAGATCTCTATATGTTCTTCTTCCCCCCTGTTGCTTCCACGTAACTCTTATCCTATTGGTGGAGCTGTGCTGATATGTGAAACTATGACTACATAAAAACATCCGGGAAGACTCATTGAATGATTTTATAGTTTAAGGTTAATAAATTTCCATAAATTAAAGTTGAAAATTTATGAGAACATGTTTTCTGTAACAAAACTTAGTAAAAACAAACTAGTAAGGTTTATAGATTCTTTAATGATTATGTATGTATTCATAAACTAGTTCGATAAACATCGTTCGATAAAACGTCGAACAACACACAACATTGAAGCGCGAAATTTCAAATTCAAGGAAAGATAAATAACAAATATTGCGAACAAATGATATTAAATTTACAATAATCTCATGTAAGAAAAAATAAAAGGGATAAAAGTAGTACAGAGGATAGAAAAATCTATAAAACTGGTGGCTGGGAAATAGAAAATATATAAATTTATGTTATTAGAGTTTAGTACTTCTGTCGATCAATGTGTTACGACCGTTCGTGGAGAGACGCAGTCGCAGTAGCGAGAGGCGTAAATTCTCGCTACGATTCGGTGAATCGACTCCGCGAAGTAGTCGTTTCCCTGTTTCGGTTAAGATAAGAGGTGGTTAAATGAATATGACACTGTATAGTAAGTGATATTTCACCGTTTATTCCAACAACTTATAACGAAGGCAGTTACGCTGGTGCGTATGTACGAGATTTTTTTTTTATTTATTTGTTGAAATTACAATTAATTCTCGCGTTGAGAATATTTTTTTTTTTATTTATTTGTTGAAATTACAATCAATTCTCGCGTTGAGAATTTTCAGTAATTTTTCTGGCGTGGCGCAGTGACATGGCTGTTTATTTACAATAAGTTAATACTATTATAGATAGGTATAATTTATAAGTATTATAAGTAAGTGCATATGCTTAGTTTGGATAATTAAATGAATCTGACGTTTAGATCTAGCGGGTAGTGCCTCTTCAGCCTGCGAGTCTGGTCCGTCGTATCGAGTAGTCCAGTGATTAGGGGGTTTCGGTGTTTGTTGATTCTTTTGCTGTATCTGTTGCTATATTTTGCTATTTCCTCTTTGACGGTGGGTATCTTGAGGTCGCGGTGTATTGTTTCATTGGTTACATACCAAGATGCGTCAATTAGGGATCTTAGCGTTTTCGATTGAAAGCGTTGGAGTATTTCAATGTTGGAGTTACTTGCTGTTCCCCATAGTTGGATTCCGTAGGTCCAGACAGGTTTTATTACGGTCTTGTAGAGGGTAATTTTATTCTGTATATTTAGTTTGGAGCGTCGGCCCGTGAGCCAATAGAGTTTTTTTAGTTTGTCCTTTAGTTGCTTCCTTTTATCTGAGATGTGTGTCTTCCACGTTAGTCTCCTGTCCAGGGTCATGCCCAGGTATCGGACTGTGTCCCTGCTAGGAACTGTTGCATTGTTGATGGTGACCTGGGGGCAGGTTTGTTTTCGGAGCGTGAAGGTTACATGTGTGGATTTCTTTTCGCTGACTTTGAAGCCCCATTTGTGAAACCACTTTTCCATGGAGTCGAGACTTCGCTGGAGAGTGGATGAGGCTATTACCGGGTCAGCGTGGGAAGCTAATAGCGCTGTGTCGTCTGCAAATGTCGCTATTGTTATATCATTTGATATAGGTAGGTCGGCAGTGTAGATGGAGTACAGTAGGGGTCCGAGGACACTACCTTGGGGTATGCCGGCTTCGATTGGGAATGTTGCGGAAGTGGCGTCTAGGTATTTAACCATGAATTGCCTATTGGTTAGGTAAGATTTTAGGATGGAGTAGTAGGGGTGGGGTAGGATCTTTTTAAGCTTGTATAGTAGCCCTTCATGCCATACTTTATCGAATGCCTGTTGGATGTCTAGGAAGACCGCTGAGCAATATTTTTTCTTTTCGAGTGTTTGGCTGATCGTATGAGTTAGGCGGTGGATTTGCTCTACTGCAGAATGATGTTTTCGGAAGCCGAATTGGTGATCTGGGAGTGTTTTCAAGTTCTCTAGGATTGGAAGGAGTCGGTTCGTGAGCATCTTCTCGAATAGTTTGGACAGGGTAGGTAAAAGACTGATTGGGCGATAGGAGCAGGTTTCGTATATCGGTTTACCGGGTTTAGGGATGAGGGTAATCAATGAGATTTTCCAAGCCTTAGGATAGTGTTCCAGGCGAAGGATAGCATTAAAAATCGATGTGATGAGTGCTATCCCTTTGTGGGAAGTTCCTTGATTGCTCTATTGCCTATTAGGTCGTGTCCTGCTGCTTTCTTGGGGTTTAGGCGACTGATTGTTTCTATAGTCTCAGCAGAGGAGAAGGGTTCGATAGGGGGGGACATTTGGAAGGGGGTGTGCAGGTATTCAGTAACGTCCGCGGCGGCTCGGGGGGAATGGGGTTTGAATACTTTTGGCAAGTGTTTAGCAAACAGGTCGGCTTTTTCTATAGGGCTTCGCGCCCATCCACCTTGCGGACGGCGGATAGGTGGGATTATTTGTGGGGGGGCGTGTGAGTTTCCTGGAGGCCTTCCATAGTGAGTAGTTGGCGTCGGCTGTGGGGGATAAGCTGGCGAGGTATTTATGGAAACAGTCGTTTCTATAGTTTCTTAAAGTTCTGGATAGCTTCCTAGTTGCGTTGTTAAGTTTGCCCTCCGGTGTTCTATGGGTCTGCCATACTCTTCTTAGTCTACGTTTTTCTGCTATTTTTTTTAGTATGTATTGGGGATATTCTTGTTTGCTGTTAGATGGCTTTGTCGGTGTGGAGAGGCGGATTGCGTTTATTATGCTCGTGTTTAAGTATTCCGTGGCTGCTTCGATATCTTCCTTTGTTTTTAGTGGGGTGAAGGCTGAGGTTGAGTGTGTAAAGACTTCTCTGAAGAGCTGCCAGTTGGTGTGTTGGTTGTGAATGGTGCCATTAGGTGTATTCTCGATGATTGTTGAACTGACTGTTGCTATCACGGGAGAATGATCGGAGGAGAGATCAGCCGAGGAGTTGATCTGGTATTTTGTTGGTGTCAGTGGGCCAGTATGTGGGTTCGTATGTGGTGAGGTAGTTGAGGTTGTTGTTTGTTATGCTGTTTAAGAGGTTTTTGCTTCTTGCTGTAACCAGTCTGCTGCCCCATTGGATGTGCTTGGCGTTATAGTCTCCTCCAACTATGAATCTGTTGCCCAGGGTGTCCAGGAAGTTATCAAAGTCCTCTTTGGCGATGGAGTGTCTGGGAGGGCAGTATACTGCTGAGGTGGTGATTGAGCCATGACAGTCTTCTATTGCTACGTTTGTTGCTTGGAGGTAGTCCTTCTGGAATGATGGGAGTTCGTAGTGCTTAATACTTGCTTTGATTATTATTCCGGTGCCACCGTGGGCCTTTCCGCTGGGGTGTTGGGTATGGTAGAATTTGTAACCACTTATTTTCAGGTAGCTCTTGTCGGTGAAGTGGGTTTCCGATACGAGCATTACGCCGATTTGCTGGTGTTTTAAGAAGAGTTCTAGTTCAAGTTTGTGTTGCGCTAGACCGTTGGCGTTCCAGAGTGCTATGCGCCTTGGTTTTATTTTGAGTCGGGGCGTGCTAATTTTTCCACGATGAGTGTTGGTAGCGATAGCAAGTGATTTATTTGCTCCGATTGTTTCTCTATTAGCTTTTCAAGCCTTGAGGAGTTGTCTGTGTTTGGTGGGTTGGGGTCACTGTTTTGGGGAAGGTTCCTTTGGCTGTTCGGGTTATTTTGGATGCCTTGTACTGCTTGGGCAAAGGAGGTTGAGGTGGAGATGAATTTGGTAGGACTGTGCGTTTGGTTGGTTGAGGGGGATTGGGGTAGTCGTGAATTTCGGCGGGCTGGGTGTTTGGTTGGATACCTCTTTTGCTCTGGGCTTAGGGTACCTGTTCGTGTATAGTGTTTTATATGCTGGGCAGCCTTTGTAGTTGGCAGGGTGGTCCCCTTGGCAGTGGATGCATTTCGCTGGGGTTTCCGGTGATTTGGCGCACTGGTCAGTGGAGTGAGAGCCTGCGCATTTAACGCAGCGGAAAGTATGGTTGCAGTATTTCTGCGTATGACCGTACCTTTGGCACCTTTTGCACTGCACTATTTCTTTTTTCACGAGCGGTGGTTCGATCTTTACTATCGCGTTCATTAGGCGACTGATGTTATATATTTCCTTATTGTTCGGTTTTTGTTTAATGTCTAGGAAGAATAAGGATAACGGGTCTTTCGAGACTCTATGCCTTATATTACTTACGTTGACGACTTCGTGGCCGAGTTTTGAGAGTTCGTATTTTAGTTCGTCTATATCTGCTGAGTGGTGTATGTTTCGTAGGACCACCCGGAAAGGCCTTTCCTGTTTAAGTTGGTAGGTGTGGAAGTTGGCGTTCAGGGTCCTGAGTGTCTTGGTGAGTTTTCTGTAAGCTTCTGGGTTTGTCGGTAGTATTTTCACCTTGTTGTTGCTTATCTTAAGGTTATATTCCTCCTTGCTGGTATCTCTCTCTAGGGACTTGGTCATTGTCTGTATGTCAATGACGTCGTCCACAAAAATTGGTGGGGGAGGGGGAATTCTCTGTGAGTGTTGGTTTGATGGCGGTTCTACGATTTCCATGGCGTCGTTTGAGGATTCCAATACGGCGAACCTGTTGTGTGTTTATTTGCGTTGCTGGTTCTATTTTCCTCTTCTTTGTAGTGTTAGCGTCGTTAGTGCGGAGAGTTCTGCTACACTTCTGCCACGGGGGGGGGGTAGCTCGGGGTAGCTGCGAGTCTGCTCCGGAGAGCCTGGTCGCGGTTGCTGGGCCATCATCGAGCTAGTTAATTCGGAAAGAACAACTAGTCGTGAGGCTGTGAGGCTAGTATTCGTGTTGGGGTTAGGTGCGTGGGATTTTCTTCTCCCTAGGGGGTAAGGGGCACTTAGCTGTGTTCTCTTTCGACGTTTGGGCGACACGTGTTGTTTTCGAACTACGCTGGGCACTAGAGACACGTCTGCACGCTTCGGCACTCCACAGCGAACTGCGTTGAGAATATGTACGAGATGAATGAGTGACTGATCTGTGGGTGTGTCCTATCCGGTGGAAGGATATTGACCGTTCGAAGGATGTGAAATCAGAACTGTCTTGGGAGACGATGCTGTTTCGGAGGAAAGCTAAGGATGGGTGTGTCTAGCGCACGGGACCATCGGATTTGTTGGTGACGATTTTAGTTAGGAGAGTGAAGGAAGTGGCTTCGTTGTTAATTGGTTAACGAAGGGTCTTAACCGCCCTCGAGAGAAAGTGGTTAGTGGGAGGAAAGTTGGAGCATACGTGAGAAAAATTAACTTTCCCTTGTCCAGTCGGGGTAGACAATAGTCTTTAGAAATTCTTCGGAAACAGACGTTTGTTTGGTTTGAAGGACCTTTTCTAGGACATCTATGAGATTTATGGAAGGTACTTGAAACTATGGAGGATACGCTGCGAGTATACGGTGACATCTGGTTGCCATATTGCTCGCGGTGCGACGTAACAAAATGGAATAGAAAGATTATACCACAGACGAAATTATACTTTACACTTTATTATACTTTATACTTTATTATACTTTATACTTTATTATTACATTACATCAATTGACATCTTTGGAATTACAATGATTCGATACACATTTTAACGTTTTAAACGTTTTAACGTTTAACATTCTAACATTCAGTTAGAACTTTGTATTGATTAGAGATATTGTAACGACCAGAAATATCGATACATATATCAATACTTTTACCTCGAAATTCGTAGATTCGTACTCTTCATTGTCCATACAAATTGTGTCATATATGTCCAAACCAAATTTAATTTACGTGCATTAACGTTTTCAAATCCATTTTTTATTTTCAAAGAACATCATATTTGTACTGGGTATTGCCAGTAAGTATCATGAAGGGACGAAACGAGTATCTCGAGTTAAGTATTGTTTAAAATAGTATATAGACATCTAGATATAACATTCAATGATTTTTCCCTCACTTATTGTAAATTATTGATATTGTAAAATTATAATTGTAAAATTATATAGTAAATGATATTGTAAAATTAAATAGTAAATTCACACGATGTTCAAATAATTCGAAATAACGATAGACCAAAAGCTGGTTAAACGAGACACAAGAATTAATCGTGCATTTTATTAAAAAGTTAAGTACGAATAAAAGAAAGAAAATTTTCGAACTTTTTTCGAAAGAACATACATTTATTATACAACATACATACATTTATTATATATTGTGTTCTTTCAAACACAATAATACCTTCCATAAAGGAACACAGCTCAGATGAGACTTTTTATAGTTAAACTTTTAACGTACTCATAGAAACGAAATTTTTTTTTTAAATAGAACTGTTACATTTTACGACACGTATAACATCGAACATTTACCAACATAGCGATGCCAGCGTACATATATATATACTGGTGTACTGGTCATCTTTTTTCCACACGTTTTTAGCTTTTTAGCTGTTTGTGAATGGGCGCCTAATCAGCCAATCAGAAATGGCCGGTATTCTATGAATCCTTTTCTTCAATGCTCAAAGAGCTGGATATTTATCCAAAGCTGGTGCCCCAAACATATACTCGTAATTTTCAAGGGCCGCTGCAAATACGAAGTCCGCCCATGTCGTCTGAAAAAAGGTTTGTATACATTTACTTTGTACCTCCTCTATTAAACAATTTTTTTAATTTACCTTGAAAAATGTGAAAAATCGAACTCTTAACTACAGATCACTAGCTTTTTAGGAAGAATTTGGATTTTTATTTTATTGTCAGAATTTAATGGATAATTTTAGAAACTTCAACCTTTGGAGGTATTTGTTAATTAAAAATGACAAAACTGGTATTATGTAAAAAAGAGTAATCAATCAATGTCGAATGGAAATTAGACAGTTCTATAAAAATAATCCTTCTCACGATTCCATAACTTCATAGCTTAATTAAATACAATTCTTCGGCGATATAATTACAAATACATTTACCGGAATTGTGTAATATGATAAATATCTCGTTAAAGAAATTGAAATCGTAAACTCTAGATTCTAGTATTCTTTCACTTTCATGTTTCCTATGAGCCCTTCAATCGCTAAATATTTTGCAATGAAACACGTATTATTAAACATCATAATCATACTAAATTAATTTAATGTGACTATTTATTATTATTATATAATAACACAATGATGAAAGAAATAAACTGGTCAAGTAATCTAAGGAACGATAATACGTATCTATGTCAGTGACAGTGAGAAAAATTCAGATATCTGTACTTACGTGATTACACTTATAAGTATCATTATATATTATATAAATATGATATTTCGAATGGTATCATTTATCACTCATTAAACAAGAGTGTCATATCCAGAGAAATGATCTTACATATCTTAATCTTTGCTTTGATTACGATAGTAATAATTTTTATCAAACTTGATGAGGAAGATACATGAATAATTATCTAAAAGCTGAAAATCTTGGCAAATTCATTTGTACATAAACTAACAGGAGTGAATTTTAAAGATACACTCTGCTCTCAACAATTAAAGCTGTCTTGTCGCAACAAAGTTTCAATAATTTTTTATGGACAACATGGCCCAGTTTGCACAAAGACTAAAAATTTTAACATTAAATTTGGATAAAAAATCTTACGGTAGAAGGAATGATATATCCTTTATTTTTGCCAATAATCTGGTCGAATTTAGTCAAGTAAAATGGTATTGTTTCGTTCAAAAGTTGATTCTTCCTCGCTTCCTTCTTTTCAGGATTCTCCTCCATGCGATAGTAGCAGATATCTGAAACGTATATGAAACCAACCGTTACGTTCATTTGTGTTTTTCCCCCTAAACGAAGAGAAAATAAGGTGTGAAAGAAGGAGTAGCCTCTCATAGTTCCTACAATTTCTTCATTCCTTTGCTTTCTTCAATATTGCCTCAACAAGTTCCTGTGGTTCACGATGCTTGAAATATATACAATGTTACCAGCGTGGAAATTGTCTTGGAAACTTGGAAAATCTTTCAAGAGGAACAACATTGCTAACTGAGATTCGAGAAAGGAAATGTAAGTAAATCCTTGCTTCTACGTAGAGCTTTTTTATTTACTTCTGACGAGTAAAGTACTGTTATTAAAATTTGATTAAAAGTACCAAGAATGTCGAGATATAAACAACCATTTGTGGAAAGGTCAGGAGAAGCAGAATTATCGAATAAACGTTACATAACTCTTAGTGATTAAGTAAGAGAAGAGTAACGAGAAAAAAGTCTTTTATCTAGGTCTTAATAAAGTATACTATATTTATCTCCATATCAAGTATAACAACAAGATATAAACAGTCTTCTAGAAATTGAGTAAATATTACATAATTACATCTTGAGCAATATTTTGCGTCTTAGCTTTTGCTTAATCATTATGATAATCTTAAATATCTGTAAATTCTTCACAGACTCTTTGCATCTTCTATACAGGTATCTTATGATCATGTGATAACACACAGGAAGAAAAAATAGAGGAAAAAACAGCGTAAAAAAAAGTTGCGTAGGAGTATCGTCGCACTACATCATTCGACAATTGATGCACGTCATGGCGATCGTCACGGCTTAAAGCAGGCCATCAAAAACACGTTTGTTATCGTACGGAAAAATCTGCGACGTTCCAGCTGTTCAGGTGCATCGAATTGTGAATCATCGGCGGTACGAAGCAAGGCGAGGGGCGTAAATAGAGAAAGAAGAGAAGAGAAGGATTCGCATAAATGATAAAATATAATCGTTCGTTCCTCGTCGATGGCGGATGGATGGCTTTAATCGTGGACGATATCGATACGATTATATTTTATACATTTGAAACAAATATAAAAGACGAGCAAAACCAGAGATACGATCGTTATGATATTATTCAATCGGTAGCCTATTTACCTCGTTTTTTGTTCACCTTCTCTGTCTAGTAATAATTTTT
>NW_022883029.1:0-26585 GCF_011952255.1 Bombus vosnesenskii
GGTTGCCATGGCGATTATAGCGCGTCTTGGGGTGAATATCGCCGCGAATATTGGTTTCCAATATGCAGCGGAAATGCCGCCGACTGTGGTGAGAGCTCAGGGCGTGTCTTTGATCCATATCATCGGTTATATCGCCCACATTTTGGGACCTTACATTATTTATCTGATAAGTGAATCGAAATTTCTGTTAACGACATCGTATTTCTACGATCCGAAAATTACTCAACCTCTTTTTTAATTTACGACTAATATTATTTGTTATTGAAATACGTTTTTTTAAGTTGGTTTAATTTGTAGAAAAATTATGTTCCTTGTCGGCCATGGATTCTTCTTGTGATCTTACGAATCACGGAAACAAGATAGATTTTCGATATATTTTCCTCCGTTTCGTTTTTTTGCGAAGGAAATGTAACTTTTCTATTGTCTGTAATTATTTACAGGTTTGCGATACTACACTATAGCTTCGTTTCTAAATGAAACGAATGTTTACAAAATCTCGTTATACAGGTGACACCAATGATCCTTTGTATATTGACAACTTCTTCAAATTCTGTCTTTAACCAATATTCTTTATTAATATTTAAAAGAATATTAAGTATACAGAAAATACGAAGAGGAATATTTGCGAGGACACTCTTGATTATTGTGTAAGTTATTCTGTTTTGAATTATAAATTTACCTCAAAGTATACTATTATTTGTGTAATGTTATTACCGAAAATGAACTTATGGAAGTATTCATTTATTTCCCGAAAATCGAAGGGAAATTAAGGAATTAGCGGAAAGCGGAATTAATCGCTATTACTTCTAAAAGAGGTATAAAGGGAAGCGTATAAAAGGGAGAATATTTTTCATTTAATTTAGGCTGACATTGATCCATCTTTACCGCTGGTTGCCCTCGGTTTGCTGTCTTTTGGACACGCCTTCCTGACCCTTGGCTTGCCAGAAACGTTGAACCAGGAATTACCAGAAACCCTACAGGAGGGTAACGACTTCGGCAAGGAACAAAGTTTCTGGTGGGTTCCGTGTATATCCTCGTAAGTATAGATTCTATAATATTCTTCCTCCGCCTTATGTCAATATAAATTTACTAATAATCGTTTATTTCAATTTGACAGGAGCAAAATGCTGTAAAAATCTTATAGAAAGAAGAAAGGCCTTTCAAATCCAGCGTTTACTGGCAGTGTTCAAAAAATGGATTGTACTAGGTTATAGCGGTTAGATTTGGCGACGGCGCGAAACTTGCCAGTGGCGCGAAATTTGCCAGTAGGGTGAAACTTACCAGTGGCATGAAACTTGTCAATGGCATGAAACTTGTCAGTGACATGAAACTTATCAGTGGCGTGAAACTTGCCAAATTCGTTGTAAATATAGTTATTAAACGTGTGCGTGTGATGTTAGATGTTAAGATATTACGAACGTATTGAGATTGGAGAGCTATTGAGAGAAACTAGGAGGAAGTATCGATTATTGCAGTGAAAGAGACAAGAATCGTCAAATTACACAAGGTATACGTTTAAGCAATTAATTGACGCTTCATCGACGAAGTAGCTTTGTTGCACACAAGATAATTTTCTTTAAAGTGTATCTTTTTTTAATTGGAATGACTGTATAAAAATGTGAAGAAATTTAAAGAATTAAGAACGCGGCATTTAAATTACGTTGCGTTCACATATTGCGATGTAATTATTTCGCGTACTATAACGTCGGTAAAGTGTTGGAAATGAGAAACGATTCAAGTATCTTATGTAAATGTACAATTAAATTCAGTATTGGATATATGTATTAAAGGAAGCGATATATAAGGAAATAATATACCATAGTATTTACGCATCTTTCGCTTTAAAAATCGAAAAGAAAGATCTATATCTTTTTCTTCTTGCTCTTTTTTTTCTTTTCTCGTTGAAGGAATACTCTAGTTGAATTGATTTAACTATGAAATACCGTGAATAACAAAGGATTGCCACGAGACTCGAAACACAAAAAGAGAGCTGTCTTCGCGCATTGTCAAGCTTTCAACTTGTCTCCTTTATTACGAATCGCCTTTGTATCAATATAGGTGATTCATAAATCGCCGACACTTGAAATGAGAGTTTCGATCGACTTTTAAACCGAAGAGTATTTTGCGTTCGCTCGATCAACGTGGCTTTTTTTCATCATCCATTTATGCATCAACACGTTGAATGCTTTGAAAACTCTGAGATCTCTGTTATTTAATTTAAATATATACATACATATATATATATATATTATTCTAATGAAACATCAAAATTGAAATTCTTTTATGATATTTCCTTTTTTATGATCTTTCAGTATTAATACGAGAAATATCTCTATTTGATATATTTAGATATAATAAGAATATTACTTCTAATAAGTATCCTTGAATCCGTAATTACTGATCATTCATAAAATGGAATGCATTAAAACAATTAATTGCTAAGCGTTCATTAGCTACCATCATACCCAATTGAGATTATAAAATGAAAGTTGTAGGATCTTTTTAAGCAGGAATTTTTTTTAATACAAAGGATATTAACATAATGTTCGACATTCTTCCGAAATTGTTCTGTTTAAATCCAATGGAAAAAGCAGTAAATAATTTATAGAATTATATACAAATTTTAGAAGAAAAATTGATAGATAATGAGTTAATTTTGAAAATGCTCAGTGTTATGATCCGCGGTGTGTGACCTGGGCCGGGCAGAGAGTCGCCCGGCGTAACACTCAGGTTTAAATGTTACTTGAAACAGATCGAAACTCCGTCACGTGTTCAATTAGAAATAGTAAAATTCTGATTCGCGAAGAGACGCGAATATTTCCAATCTCGTTCCTTTCGATCCTCCGACCTGTTCGTCTTAAGCGCGCAATCTCCGTTATACCACCTTTAAACAATGATTCTAGCAACTAGAATCATTCGCGTACTTATGAGACTAGCCCCTGCTTTCAGTTACCGATTAAAAAGACATACTATTGTTCGTTGCAAATATCAGCTATCGTTCCTCAAAACCTGAGATTCTTTGAAATATTCCTACGCTAGAGATTCAACTGTACATAATTGTTCAAGGCTACAAGTTAGTTCGATCCTCGTGATGCAATGGATAATAATTCGATCGTCTGGAAAATAATTCTGGACGAAAGAATTCTCATTTAACCCTTGACGGTCGATGATTTTGTAAATCATGTACGATATCGTAATCAGGAATGAATTCTTTTATATTTTTAATCTTGAAATTACACAGGGCCAATACATATTAAGCTGAATCGCAAATAAATATTAAGGGAGTCTTAAGGAGTTATAATATCGACATTTCTTATCAATACGATAGTGATATAATAATGTGATATAGTACAGAGTGTTTCGTAACTGATGATTCTTCGTATTTTCGAGAAAATAAATTTTGAATATGTTTCGTGAATGTCGTGTGAACACGAGCTGACAAAGCTTCAGAATTTCATTCTCTCGAACGTCGTACGAAAATCTCTCGTTCTATATTTTCAACAGATCCTTTCACATAGTATTATTCTGTACCACTGGTTATTAACCACATTAACTAACCACTGGTTATCACAGTATCAATTACCAGACACCCTGTATAATACAGAATATTACTTCAAATATCCGTATAATGAAGCATTTCATTTTCTATAATTAATTATAATTAAGTTCGGCTGTTAAGGGTTAATACATTGTAACATAAGTGATCGTTATCGTAGAACTTCTAATTATAGGATGGAGTTAGATTAGACGTATAATGATGAACGAGGATCATCGAGCATTAATGTATTTAATTATAGAGATATTTAGCAGTTTATTTTTGTTCGGGGGATTCGTCGATGTGTGTGCAAATAAAAAGTAGAATTGTTTCTTATATTAAGGTTTATGGAAGTTTTATTCGGTGAATCAATCTTATGGACGTGAGTGTATACGCGAATATATACGTGAGTGATGATTATGAATACTATGAATAGGTTTCTTCAGATTGATTGCGTTGTTATTGGCACAACGACGAACACTGATCGTCATACGATGGCACGATTTGCTTACAATATTCTTTCCTTTCTTTTTTTCTTCTTCCTAAACCATAGAAACAGTCAATTAGAGTTATTTTTTTTTAAATGTACGTACAACTCGTTTTAGATAGATAAAAGTCCAGCAGTTGGTGCTGAAGAAATTATAACAATAATTTAAAAAGTCTTCAAGCTTGGATTTTATTAATATTGTACGTTATTTAAAATCGTACAAAAAAATATAACGAATAGATAAATAATCGTTAAAAATACGTGGATAATCGTTCAAAAGATATAAAACTGTTTCTTTTCACAAAGAAAAATTATCTAAACGTACTATTTTTTTAAATAAGATTTTGTCCAATATATTCCAGTAAAAAATGTTAAAAACATTAAAGGAATCAAAAATTTAAATCTCCCTAATTTATTATTTACGTAATTAATAAATTACGTAATTATTAATTTACGTAACATTTTCGATATTATTCTACGTAATATCTTTGAATATCAAATTAGCACCAACCGCTGAACGATTCGAACGTGCGTAACGCAAGTGAAAATTAGCATTAAAATTATAAAAGCTCTTAAAAGATAATAA
Source organism: Bombus vosnesenskii (assembly GCF_011952255.1). Taxonomy (NCBI): domain Eukaryota; kingdom Metazoa; phylum Arthropoda; class Insecta; order Hymenoptera; family Apidae; genus Bombus; species Bombus vosnesenskii. The sequence continues at coordinate 4,609 of NW_022883029.1, forward strand.
TAAAAATTATAGAGGAACACGATTTCTAAGCTCGCTCTTTTTAGAATTAAGGCTTACAAATTCTTAAACGTAAACGATAAAAATAAAAATTAATGTAGGAGAATAGAAAAATAATATGTTCCGATTTTTTCTCGTACAAAAATCGTCAGACTGATCCGCTTGTAATATTGTTACTTCTAAAAAAACACGAATCCTCCTTCGTGTTTTTTAATTGAATTATTATTAAAAATCAGATAATTATCGTTCACAGGAGTGATAGTGTTGATGTCCATTGAAGTGTGTCTTATGGTAGCAAGGCAACGACCAGAAATGTTGGTCCCTTCCGAATTCTTCGCCTTGCTTGATAGTCTGAGGAAGATTCTGGCCGACAGTTTCCGGCAAGAACAAAACCAGTGCAGCGCCAAAAAAGGACACCGTGCTGATAATGAGCATTGGAAATCCCTCCCAAATTGCAGCCTAATGAACAAATATTAATTTATATGAGCAAAGGTTAAATACCATGAAAATCTGGTCAAAGTATTTCTCATTTAAAAAGTTTCATTAGAAAGTTTCAACCAATATAGTTTCATATCTTAAGTTATTCCATCATTTTTTATTTTAAATTTCAATTTTTTGATTAAAGATCAGTTAAAGAAAAGCGTTGGTTGCAACTTCCAAAACGGGCTTTCTAGAAAGTGAGAAATATTTTGATCAGATTTTTATAATATTTAACTTCTTCAGGAAACAACTTGTTTTAAGGTAAGAAAAAAACTATTTTACATTATCATGAGAAAATTTACATGAGAGCTTTTTCATAATTTCTAATAGCGCTTATTGTATCTTTTGGAATAAATTAAAGAGAAGTTGAACGTGGATGTGCTTAGCGGTGTTTCAAAAATGTTGTAACAACAATAGTAGTATAAATATTTATTTACCGAGTCAGTGATATATGGCGCCAAAGAGTGTGCAACTATTCCGAAAATATGAATGAAAGATACGCCCTGCGATCTGACTGGCGTGGGCAGAAGTTCTGCTGCATACTGAAGACCAACATTGGCTGCCATGTTCAGACAGAATCGCGACAATATTGACATTACTAATTTCGCGAGCACTGGGGAATAAATAAAAAAATACAAAATTAATCCTGGATACACAATACGTGATTGTAAGTTTAATTAAAAATATAGTCCGATCGAAGCTTAATCAAAATCAAATTAAAATTTCACACAAACTTTAAACTTCTATAAATCTCCAAATTCTAGAAAACCAACATATAGAAAATTATTGCTTCTAAAATGTGCACACCTCTTTCAATTTCGCCACTAAATTAATTCCTAATAATTCCTAAATTCTAGTTCCATCAAAATAATTATTTTCCAAGATTAGTACCTTCGAAGTTGCCAAAATTCTTTTACATTCATCATCAACTTAATTTCAGATTTTTCTCAATAATACGTCATTATAATCGTTTTAATTTTACTTTAATAAACAGATCGATATATTTACTGGAATGCAGCATAAGTTCAGCGATACTGAGTACACAGGTCATTGCCATCGTGAGAAATCCGCAGAGTCTACGACCCCATCGGTCGAGCAACAGGGCGAGTAATAACCCAGCTGGAAGTTCTGTGGCACAGGCGATCGAGAACGACACGAACACCGAGCTCTGGATAAGTTTTAATGAATACACGTGATCGTCGAACGAGATCAGGGTAAAACACCTACAAGATTGTATCGGTTATTTATGAAGGTTTTATCGCAACATGAACTCGTATCTTATACTTGCCAGAATGCAACTAGAAGAATAGTGTTTCTCGCCAACCGTGGCGTTTTGAACAGATCGAGCAGCGTCGCTGATTCTTGAATTTTGTCCGGTGCCTCCATGTTACTCTGCAAGAATTTATTTCGAGAATAATTAACGAAAGATATAATACGAGTCGTGCCTTTAGCCCTTACACAGTTCAAAATTCATAACACACTGAAAAGAAATTTTATTTTCATTGTATTCGTCATTAATAGATAGCACGAACAGTGGCACTTTGCATTCTGTTTTATGGCATTAGTCGGCATGGCTTTTGATATCGAGATTTATTAATATAATGGGTGGTTGGTTGATTAAATACTTTTCTGATCCGAAATACAGTCGGGAACAAAACTAAGTGGATTAGTGGAGAAAATGTAAAAATTCATTTCAATCATTTGCTGAACTATCTGCATATTATTAGAAGGAAATATAATAAATGAAACTCAAGTATATGAGGCTGATACTAATTTGATTATACTTTCTTCACATCTATTTCCATTAACTATAGCAGCTTATTTTTATCCCCGATTGTACTTGTAAATTGTAAATATTTTATAATTTCTATATAAATTCCCAGATTTACTTCAAATTTTGTACGAGATCGATATAATACCACAATGGAATCGCGACAGTCAAGTTTCATTTCATATTTCATTTTTCATCGCGTTTCATTTTTAAAACCTGTCTATGCATGTTAAAATACATTCGCGAGTCTGTGTGTTTTCGACGCGAATCAAATATATCTGTCAGCACAGATTCAAGTACTGTACCGTATGATTTCGCGTAAGCTTTCTAGAATTCTATTTGATCGAACTTACAACTAATATATCGTAAATACGCGAGTCTGGATTTCTACGATTGATCCTAGCTATTCTCCGTAGTTTCTCAACAACCTTGTCCATCATTCCGTTGGAAACGTACCAGCTTGAACAGAGCAAATACGAGTGATATGGATAGATAAGTAAATTTGCATAAATCTCAAAGCGCAAGTTGAGAATTCGAATAATCGAACGATTAGGAGTTTACTTACCGGGCGTTCTCGGGAAGAATCCACGGTGTGATAGCGACAGATAACAGCGGTATGGCAGTAACGTAAGTAAAATATCTCCAGTTCGCGATATAATAGGCTATCCATGGTAAAATTGTACTGGCCACTGCGAAGTATACGCCAAAGGCGATATTCACGACCAACGTTCGTTTCGAAACAGCCATATATTCGAGAACTGTGGGATAATTGATCGTCGATGACTCTCGGAATAACTGATTATTATATCAAGATACTTAACGACGATTATTCTTTATGTTGCAGTAATAGAACATGGAAGATTTATCGAGTGAAATCAACTTAATTGTAGGATAATTGTAAGATTATAAATATAATTCCGATTTTAAATTAATCCGTTTACTCTGAAAACGTGAATTTTCCGAGTTTGAGCTGGTCCGTATAACAAAAAGCGCTACATAATACGCGTGTTTTGCTTCTAACGTATTTAAACGAATTACGTGTTGAAAATTTTGTGATAATTTTCATTTCGAACGAATATACAGAGTGGTTGGTAACTGATGGTACAAGCGGAAAGGGGGTGATTCTACGCGAAAAAAGAAGTCGAAAATATAGAATAAACGTTTTTCGTTCGAGGCTTTGTTTTCGAGAAAATCGACTTTGAATTTTCGCTCGATACGCGTGCACTTTATCGCGTCTCGTTATAACGGATCTCACTGTAGATCGTTGTCTCGATGGAAGAATTAAAAAAAAATTTGTATTCTATATTTTCGACTTCTTTCCGCTTGTACCACCAATTACCAACCACCTTGTATAACTCGATTTAAGAATATCAAGATATAACTATCCTCGACGACATGAAAATCGATGAAACGATCTTTAACAATAACAAAATCAATATATTCATCTCTGGTGGTGGCAAAAGCTCTTGAATCAAGAACTCGAACCGTATAGTTCAATCGAGTACAGCAACGTCAAAATTATCTTCGAGGAACAATTCATCAAAAATTTCTCACGCAACATCATCTTTCACGTAATAGAAACATTGACTTCATACTAACGTTATCTCTCGCGTGACTGAAACATTGGCTTATCGGTCGAACCTCTCGCACTTTCTACTTCGTAGAAGGCTTACCGATAATCAGAGGAATGTTGATACAGTTATCGAACGCCAGTCCAGTGAGAAACCTACAGACGGCGAATGACCAAAAACTATTTGCGCTGGCAGTGAAAATGGAGGCAAAAAGGGCGATACCATTGCAGAACATTAAAGCTGGGATACGACCCTTGTGATCGGCGATCCAACCGACTAGGAAACCACCGATGATGGATCCGCAGAAGAAGATGGCCTGCGCCGTTGATACGAGGTATTCTCGGTCGCATACCCAATCTAGCTAATCACCAAGGTTAAGAGTTAGTCAGCGAAAAACCAGATTCATATTTTTCAGAATATAATTTTAATCCTGCTGCGGTCTTCGAATTTTTATATCTCGATTCTGCTCGCAGTTCGATGAATGAAAGAGTTCTTTATGCTCTGAAAAAAACGTTCGCGTAAAATCGGAACGAGGAATTATCCGTACTAACAATTATCGTCTTATACTTTCTTTAAACTTAAGAAATTTACTATAACAAGGTTAGATTAGATCGGAAATGACCCAAAGAACGCAGCAGAAGTGTAAGAATTTCGAAGCATGCGATTCAGACAACGATGTGAATACTTCACCTCAGTTCCTATACTAGGATATGGAATCTGCGTAAAATTATACTCCCATTGAGTACATTTTATCGTTTTGTTTGTTTGGAAGCCCGATGAGCTCAGGCTCTTATCGCTCTTCAACAGCTCTGTGAAGTTTACGTCCTTCCGTTGACATTGTTCGTAATAAGGATAAACGTTCGTCACTGGAATCGCTATCTTAATCCTAAACATCCCATACGATAGATGATTGATCATTTTAATTATTAAAATAAGAACCAAAGTCCAGACAGAGTAATCCAAAAATATCTTGTATCTTATCGTGAAATTTTTCTACAATATTTTCTAATAATTTTCGAAATGTTCGAAAATTCGAGAAATTCCAGAAATCGCGATATCTCGCATATTTTTCACAATATTTTAAAGTCACTTTCTACGAACAATCAAAAATATCGTTCAAAGTTTAAAGGAGCTTTCGTTGCTACGTATATCTCCTTTTCTTTCTTTCCTTCATTATACATACTTACCTCTCTTCTTCGGTGAAATTCGAGTTTACTAATTCGTCTATCCTGCACCAGTGTTCCGTGGGAATAATCGTAATGAAAAATTGCGAGAAATACAGAAACGCGTACGTCGCGCCATAAGGTAGTAACGACAATAACAACAGCCATTGATATCTCCCGTAGTCACCGACATACGGCAGAACATCATCGAAACTTTCCAATCTTGGTCTCAATCGAGTCGCTTCAGTGGGCAATATAGAGTTACTCTTCTCGTCCTTCATTTCGCTGAAACAGAATCCATCCTTGATTTCCAGGCGTAGCAGTATAAAAGTCGTATAACAAAGTTTTCAGTCTTCTAGTCTTTGAAATAAATGTCATTCGGCAGTTCCTTTGATGTTTCACATTCTGTAATTCCAATTACAATGCTCCTTTCCTCTCCCACAAACAGGAAATTATTTTCTGACAGAACGCAGGAACAATCTTACCCGTCATTCACGTTTTCCCCTTCCATAGTTCGAGCAGCAAAGTCTCAATTATGATTTTAGATTTTGAAAGGCAACGGAGATGAAAGAGGAGACCCGATATGCTGATCGAAAGACGTTCGGAAATGAACTGAAAGAACGAGCGAAGTCCGGTAACTGTTCGCTTTGTTTTCGATTCGGTTAAACGTTAAATTAAGTGTAAGTGTTTGCTCGAGTGCCGGCCAATTACTGTGCCGGGAGTCAAGTGAATCGTGACACGCGACTCGTTCAAATTGAATTGCATACGAACCACGCTCGCGAGATCATCTTTAAAAAGGGCTGATTCGGTATACGCGGCGATGTCAACGTGATATCTACATGTCTGAGGAAAGTTTCGACGAAAGAAATAGCCTCGAGTGCTGGTTAATGGTGTTCGAGTTATCGTTTGGATATCGATATTATAGATTTGCAAATGAGATAGAAGAACCGAAGGAAAGTTTGTCGACTCTGTCATATTTAATTAAATGCAGGAGAAAAATTGAATGGAATAATTTTCTGATTAATATTGTTTGTTTATTACTCGTAATCCTCTTACCCGGCGACTTAAGGGTGACTTCCGGTTACAGTGCTTAACTAAACTAAGTTTTCGATCAATATATCGAACTCTATTGGAAAATAACCGAGAAAATTTTAAGCCATCGAAGGCTAAGAATAAATGAAATAATTGAAGGTTTTTCAAACCTGTTTTAACACTAATATCAGGGGTATAAGAAGATGGTACTTTTGATGTATCAACGCAATTATTTGATTATTTACCATTCGTTAAAACAGACGGTCTTAGGGACTGAGGTGGTTAATTAGATATTGAAAAATTAAGAGAACGATTTCCAAGTTAAAAGTAAAATAATATATCGATCTTTCGCAAAATTTTTATATCAAATTGTTCATTTTCGTATCAGATAGAGCAAAAGGTTAAACTGATATGTTTACTTGAAAATGGATTCAGGGAAATTAATCATTTGCCAATTAAATTTAAGCGAATACGTGAAACAATATTATCATATGGAATAAACACGGAAACGAAATAGCTGACAGAAGAACCATCGATTTCGAGACATCGATTAGAATGACTAATGTCATTGTCAGGAGCGAGAAAGTGGTCGAGTGCTCGAAATAACTGACCTGTTTGGAAAATACGACAACGAGAAACGTTCGTGTCTACGAGACATCGTGTCTACATAATAAATACTTGCGCGTGTACGTCTACACAAATGGCGGCATTTTTAAAATCAAAAATAGAGTATATTACCCTTGATCGTCCAAACGAAACAATTGCTTATAATTACAAGACATTTGATACAGTACTTTGAGAAATCAATATGCTACAATTTGTTGGAAACATTTAGCTTGCACATAAATCACATATGAGCCAAACTCACGCGACTGATAACGTTACATTGCACTGAAACTGAGGACTCGATCGATTCTCAAAATTCCAAATACAATCTTTTAAATTAATTTTCACTCGTTATCAAGAATCCAATCAAAATTTCTTTTTCCTAATTTATTAGTAACATTCTTAGGTAGAACTAATAATTATCGCTTCTCTTTCATAAACGATTATCAAAGCGAAAAATTAAATTCAGTCTATAGAAGAAAATGAATACAGAAGTTGAAACCCTTACCTGTCACCAAATGATTCTTCTATGTCTAATTAACGATAGTCTCACGACGTCAAAGTGAAACTCCAAACTGATCGTTTCTCGTTGCTCTTTGTTCAAAATATCGATCACGATTAATCAGGCACTACCAACCACATCCACTAATATCACTGTCAGATCGATTAACAGCAAGTTATGAAATTAGTAATTAAGGGCACCCTCGATCAAACCATTTTTCTCTCTCAACGTCACACTAAATCATGTCAAATGTATCTTTCCGTTCCAAATGTCGTCGACTAACTTCCAACGAACAAAATGTCTCAATACACTAAGTTCGATACCTTCGTGTTCTTTGTGGAGATAACCGAAGAATTTTTCCGTTATTGTAGCATTTTCGTTGCTGCTTCTTAATTTAAAAGTAAAGAAATAAAATTAGTTTGAAAAAGCAATTAAAGTAATTCACGTGGGTTTCTTTGAAGACGGCGGAAAATCGATGATAAAACGAAATAGAAATAGAAATAAAATAAAATAAAATCTGCGATTAAACGAATAATTAATACATGTTATTTTGAAAAGGAAATTGGCGATAAAATAGGCGAAAAACAGTTTCTATTAAAAAGGTTATACGAATAATCAACGCAGTTTGCTTCGAAGCAAAATTAGAATTGGCAATCGAGCGAATGATTGACGATTTATTTGGAAAAGTTAGCGGAATCAATGACTAAACAAGCGAGATTTCGTTAAACACACGATTTCCTTCGTAAAGAAAGAAAAAGTAGATTTGTTGATTACACGAATAATCGCTGCAGTTTATCTCAAAGAAGAAATAGCGCGGATGGTCAAACAGGCGAGAAACAAGGTTTCTCCGGGAAAAGAAAATAAAATAGCTGATCGAGTAAATAGTAAATACAATTTACCTTGAGAAAGAAGCAGACTCGAGCGATCAACACTGTTTCCCTCGAAGAAACGCTAAAATTAATGGTCAAACAATCAAAGTAAGTAATTTTTCTCGAGGATAAAGTAGGATCAGTAGTTAAATCAACAAGATTGGTACAGCTTCCCTTCAAGAGACACTATGATCAATATTTATACAGGCAGTCACGGAATCTCCCTTTCGACTGATCCAATCATTGAGTGAAACGATTGTATTCGATGAAATTTTCCTCGAAGATGAAGCAGAGTCGCAGATCCTTACGTAAACGACCGATCAAGTTTCCACGGCAATAAACCTAAATTCCCTGGCTAATTGAAAATATAAAGGAGACACGACCACATTTCCATTTAAAGAAATGCAATTGTTAGTTAAACAACGATAGGATTTTCTTATTCGAAAAGAGAGGAGAAAAATGTCCGATGTTCACGAAGTCTTGTACAAATATGAAGGGGAAACCGGCTCGCGTATCGCTGATATAGAAGCTTGCTTAGCAAAGACGAACACGATACTCGGTGACACGTGTTTGCCAATAAAAAAGGAGAGAATCGAAGAGAAACGGAACCAAAGGAAGAAACGTTGATTGACAGTGGAACCGGCGAAACTAGAAATAGTTTGAAAAACACGATTTTCCGAACACAACTGAAGAAATTACACCATATAACATTGAATGTGATGGATGTAATATGGCACATCAATTATCGAACAAAAAGTTTCATAAAATTCAAATTAAAAGAAATATGGGATCGCGAAACACACAACGGGTGTGCATAAGTTATGTACGTAACTTCCAACTTACACACATGCAATAGGTTTAACCGTTACTGGCGTTGATAATAACAGAAGCACAGTCATGGATCCGTTACCATGTCTAGCGTTGTTTCAACGAGTTTCATTCCCACTTGATTTAGTGTCGCTCCTAACCGCTGGTTCACGCAACAGAGAAGGATAAAATGAACCACGACAGATATACAATTACATACTTACGTACTATATGGTTCAAAGTCTATAAATAATATTGTAGACGGTATAATTAGAGGCCTTCTGTACTATTTCCGCACGCAGTAACGTCCTAAACGTATACACGGAAAACTTTAAATCGTAGCACAATTGAAGCCAGAAGAAATTTTAAAGTGAGCTAAAAAATGAAAAACAAGCCGAAGATTCAAGAATAACAGAATTACACTGGAAACTCTATTTGGTGGGGGGAGGGAGGGGGGTGCGTTTGAAAATCGATCGCGTATTACGCGGTAGGTAGTAGTTGACTGATATGATTGGAGTAATAAATGTCATTACGGATTATTTGATATCACTGTAACTTTTTGAATAAAATTCAATGTCAAGATTTATTCATTATCGATACTTATCTTGTTTACAGTAGATTGCAGAATCGAGATATTCTGTTCGTAATTTTTTATGAAAATGTTCTTCGCTTTGATGAAGAATTTTTATTTTTAAAATGATATAAATGTGATATCTCGACGATATAAACGATGCTTTTCTTTATCTGTATATAAACCAAGCAACTTCTAGTTTTATAGATTTTTACACAAAGTTCGTCAAAATCATACGTAAGAAATATTTTCTTTAGATCTTGTACCGATTTACTGAATTACATATAGTAAATCATGCTAATATTTAATAACTAAATATAACTAGATATAAGTAATTATATTAAATAACAAACGGGATCACAATATTGTTTATGGGTACAGAGACCTTAGAAAAATTATGATCGTAGTCACGTAATTACATTGGTTCCTCAAGAATCCTGTCTACCTTGATAGATCATTAAGCAACGTGACTGGAATCGCATTGCGTCGTCGAAGGAAAATTTTTTATCTTTACTTTGTTGTATGAAAATGCTTTCACTGACTGTGTAGAGGTCGGACTGAGGGAAATCTGTGTTCGCTTCTGGTTTCCATAACAGTAGAACGATGGATCTTGAATAATAGATACATTTCTGTTATGTATTATAAACACGTAACTAAAGAGAATTCCATAATATTACCCAAAAACAGTTCATTCAATTTTAATTTCTGACTAGAAGAGACGAGAAATTTGCTAATGGAAAATTTTCATTTTTAAAATGCTTTACATTTATTAATACTCTTTTTTCGAAAACGATACTTATCGTACCATCTAATACTCAAAGATCAAAGCCTATCACAGTTTTCTGTTCCATCTTTTTTAAATGCTTAAAATATTAAACCTAAATTTAATATTTTTTATCATTTTATTAACACGAAATCTGTTATTAATTATTTACTGTAATATTGTACAAATATTTCAGTCTTCATTTTGCCATACTAATACATAATGATCGTGATCTATCTTGATCATCTATCTTTTCCAAACTGATAATGTATTCCTTCATGGAATTTACCAGTTTCACTTCCTTATTGTTCATTTATCACCTAGTATCGGTAACAGATTATGTTATACGTGTTTCGTCGGCAAAACAAACAGAACTAAAGGATCTAAGAATCGCTCAGTAAGTAACAATGCGATTATGGCTGATTTCAGACAATCTGCGGCATTAAATTTTCTCACGTTGTCTCGTAACGATCGTGATTTTCCTTCTGATCCTTCAGATTAAACGTCCTTGAACATCGTTAACTAAATCATGAATTTATAACGAACCCCATTTTTCATTATTTTTTAACAAGATTCCAAAAGATATGAAAAGTAGACAAAACGGAGAGTTTATCTGAACATAATATTTATCGAATAAATCGAAATTTTATTACACGTATTTAAATATTTAAATAATCTATCATTCGAGTGTGTAATTTGTAATTATAAAATTTTATAATTCGTAAACTCGTAGAAGGCAATTAAAAACTCATGAATACACAAGTGTGTGTCACTTCATGTATGTACTTGTTGTATCGGGTATTTATGACATTCAAATAATAATATCTACATTTAGCATTCGAAAATTAACTTGCTAATACGAAGCGTATTTACCTTCGTATTTTATAATAAACTTAATTATTTCGTTAGCAATGAAACATGTGCAGAATTGTAAAAAATCGTAGACAAATATAATGTTCCTAGTTTTACTTAACTTCTTAATTTTATTTACAATGATTATTGTAACGAAGTGTCTTGAAGTGGCAATAACTCAAATTTAATCCAGTTTTTACGAACACATAATCAAACTCGAATTTTATTCTTTAAGATATAGTTCATTCGAGTAACTCTGAAACGTAATTAATTAAAGCTTAGAAACGAAAGATTAAAAACATTTAATCCTCAATGGTGTATCTATTCCACTCTATATTAATGTAGTATCGGGAAGAAGGGCCCAAGAAACGTCGAGCTAACTACAGACAATGTCGCGAGAGCCGAGGCGCTGTCGGCTCCATCAATGCATTACCGGGTCCTTCAGGTAAATAGGTAAATAGCCGAAAAGACCTTCGTGACCCTGGCTACGAGCGTCTGTAAAACACGTGTGCGGTGGGCCCAGCAATAGACAATAGAGCGCTACAACGGCCCGAGAGGCAGTCGAAAAGCAGAGTGCGAGTCGAGAAGCAGAGTGCGAGTTGAGCGGAGACGGAGGTTGCGAGTGGCGTTGCCGAGAGAGTGTGGATTGCGCTGTTTTCTGTGCGTTTGGCGTGAATAGTTCAGGTTGAACAACAATCGTCTTTTTCTGTCTGATTAACATCTCTATTGTCCACTCTTTGTAAACACATTATATCACGATATTACATTAATATTAAAAAAACATACAAATCGGCGTCAAAAGATGTCAATATTTACAATCATAAAAATCGCCACGTTAAATCATCTTTTCATCTACTAATCCCACTCATAACAGCACACTCACCAAACAAACTATCAATGATCGCAAACGAGTCACAATGCCTTTCACATTTTACGTAAGCAAAAAAAGAATACAACGATCGTGATAGAAACTTTACAAGTGTCCCATTTACATATGTGCGTGTTTGTGTCAAGACTGCAATCAGTAAGATTAATCTCGTCTGTAGTCGACAACATGCTTCTCCGCAACCTTACTAGTTGGCACCGAATAATGGTACAATCGTCTCGTAACATGTATGATTGATAACTCGTCACGCTAGAGGGGCATATTCATTACTCGTCGCTCCAGATTGCATCACGTTAATATTAATTAGCGACAGAAACTACGATAAAGGTCGCGAACTCTCGTATGTTGAACCTTAACATTGGGGCAGTGAACGATATTTATGGAGTAGAGATGATATAGCACTGCACGTACGTAGCTGTGCGCATAGCATCGGATTCCATTGACTGTTAAGGAAATTAAAATGAGAAGAGAGAAGAATTTTCCATAACGATGCTACTAAACGGTATCGAGAAGAATCATTTCGTCGATTTTCTACAATAAAAGATTTTCTACAATAAAAGATTTTCTACAATAAAAGATTATAATACGTACTTGAGGCGGATAAGTCTCCTACGTGAAAATTACATTCAAGCACTTCTAGGGAGAAATTTCTTGGAAGATTATCTCTGTACTCTTTATGAACATAACGTGAACTTGGCATTATAATATACAGCATGTTGAATGCTGAAATTATCGATTTTATATACAGATTGTTACGACCGTTCGCGGAGAGACGTTGTTGGAATAAACTGTGATTTATAACTTGTTATATCGGTGTCTTATTCAATTCAATAACGCACACAAATACAAAGGAAGGGTATTGCAGATTTATGGAGATTATGGAGAAAGATATTAAATTTGTCAATAAATGCTTTGTTACAGTTGGTACGACCGTTCGCGGAGAGATGCGGTCGCGAGGACGCGTCAGCGAGAGGCGTAAATTCTCGCGACGACTATGTTAATCGACGCCGCGAAATAGTCGTTCCCCTGTTTCGGTTAAGACAACAGAGGTGGTTTAATGAATGTAACACTGTATTAACAGGTTAACATAGAATGATATATTTTACAATAATATGATGAATATGTTACAGAAATTTGACTCGACTTTACGATATCTCTAGATAAATTCGTTTGCTCGTCAGATTTGTCGAAGTGTCACGTTTGACTCGTCAGAAGGAACTGATCCCCTTCGATTATTCCTTTGTCTCATTTGGAAGATGACCCCCACTATGCTCGGGTCACGCCACCGCTCGCGCCTATGATCACGTATGCCTCTTCTTGCGTGAAAAACGTAACGGTCAAAAATCGACGTTTCTAGAGCTCGCTGCTTGGCAACAACTATGCTCTTGTAACGTCAATTCATATCAGAGACCAGGCCACACACCACGGACAGGATGGCACCCAGATGTCTGCATATCCTTGGCGCGCACCCTCAATAGTCTTAAGTGCCCACCAGGGGGCCTTGGCATTTTTATAGTTAAGGTCCTTCGGACCAAGCGAGTATTTCCTGTCTTAAATTTCCCTTTACGTTTATTGTCTACCACGTGTTAGCTTAGAAAGTTGGTTTTCTCCACATCTGGTATGTTCCGTTGGCAACTTTCTCGCGAGGGCGGCTAAAACCCTTCCTGGTCCACCAACCGTCCTATTATCCAATCGGAGATGGTGTCTACTGCCCTCACTTCCTTAACCAAAATTGTCATCAACAAATCCGATAGTCCCGTGTCCTTAGACACACCCACCCCTAGCTTTCCTCAGACACAGTATCGTCAGTAAAACTTCACTTATTCTGTATCCTTAGAATAGTCAACATATCTATGTCGGTCTCTACTCTTATAAGTCGCGTAGTTAATGTATTGTTGTAACTAAGTCTTACATAACGTGGTTGGAGTGAATTGTGATTTATGTTAATTCAGTGCGTGTTACATTGTGATTGCTGAATTCATAATAAAGGTTGATTAAAACCAAGTAAATAGTTGTGTTACGATTCACCTATATTTTATTTTCACCGACCAACCCAAAAATTACGTGACACTCTCGTCGAGAGTTCGCTGTGGAGTGCCGAAGCGTGCAGACGTGTCTCTAGTGCCCAGCGTAGTTCGAAAACAACACGTGTCGCCCAAACGTCGAAAGAGAACACAGCTAAGTGCCCCTTACCCCCTAGGGAGAAGAAAATCCCACGCACCTAACCCCAACACGAATACTAGCCTCACAGCCTCACGACTAGTTGTTCATTCCGAATTAACTAGCTCGATGATGGCCCAGCAACCGCGACCAGGCTCTCCGGAGCAGACTCGCAGCTACCCCGAGCTACCCCCCCCCCCGTGGCAGAAGTGTAGCAGAACTTTCCGCACTAACGACGCTAACACTACAAAGAAGAGGAAAATAGTACCAGCAACGCAAATAAACACACACAACAGGTTCGCCGTATTGGAATCCTCAAACGACGCCATGGAAATCGTAGAACCGCCATCAAACCAACACTCACAGAGAATCCCCCCTCCCCCACCAATTTTTGTGGACGACATCATTGACATACAGACAATGACCAAGTCCCTAGAGAGAGATACCAGCAAGGAGGAATATAACCTCAAGATAAGCAACAACAAGGTGAAAATACTACCGACGAACCCAGAAGCTTACAGAAAACTCACCAAGACACTCAGGACCCTGAACGCCAACTTCCACACCTACCAACTTAAACAGGAAAGGCCTTTCCGGGTGGTCCTACGAAACATACACCACTCAGCAGATATAGACGAACTAAAATACGAACTCTCAAAACTCGGCCACGAAGTCGTCAACGTAAGTAATATAAGGCATAGAGTCTCGAAAGACCCGTTATCCTTATTCTTCCTAGACATTAAACAAAAACCGAACAATAAGGAAATATATAACATCAGTCGCCTAATGAACGCGATAGTAAAGATCGAACCACCGCTCGTGAAAAAAGAAATAGTGCAGTGCAAAAGGTGCCAAAGGTACGGTCATACGCAGAAATACTGCAACCATACTTTCCGCTGCGTTAAATGCGCAGGCTCTCACTCCACTGACCAGTGCGCCAAATCACCGGAAACCCCAGCGAAATGCATCCACTGCCAAGGGGACCACCCTGCCAACTACAAAGGCTGCCCAGCATATAAAACACTATACACGAACAGGTACCCTAAGCCCAGGGCAAAAGAGGTATCCAACCAAACACCCAGCCCGCCGAAATTCACGACTACCCCAACCCCCTCAAGCAACCAAACGCACAGTCCTACCAAATTCATCTCCACCTCAACCTCCTTTGCCCAAGCAGTACAAGGCATCCAAAATAACCCGAACAGCCAAAGGAACCTTCCCCAAAACAGTGACCCCAACCCACCAAACACAGACAACTCCTCAAGGCTTGAAAAGCTAATAGAGAAACAATCTGAGCATATAAATCACTTGCTATCGCTACTAACACTCATCGTGGAAAAATTAGCACGCCCCGACTCAAAATAAAATCAAGCCGCATAGCACTCTGGAACGCCAACGGTCTAGCGCAACATAAACTTGAACTAGAACTCTTCTTAAAACACCAGCAAATCGACGTAATGCTCGTGTCGGAAACCCACTTCACCGACAAGAGCTACCTGAAAATAAATGGTTACAAATTCTACCATACCCAACACCCCAGCGGAAAGGCCCACGGTGGCACCGGAATAATAATCAAAGCAAGTATTAAGCACTACGAACTCCCATCATTCCAGAAAGACTACCTCCAAGCAACAAACGTGGCAATAGAAGACTGTCATGGCTCAATCACCACCTCAGCAGTATACTGCCCTCCCAGACACTCCATCGCCAAAGAAGACTTTGATAACTTCCTGGACACCCTGGGCAACAGATTCATAGTTGGAGGAGACTATAACGCCAAGCACATCCAATGGGGCAGCAGACTGGTTACAGCAAGAGGCAAAAACCTCTTAAACAGCATAACAAACAACAACCTCAACTACCTCACCACATACGAACCCACATACTGGCCCACTGACACCAACAAAATACCCGACCTTCTCGACTTCTTCATAACTAAAAATATCCCATCAAGACACGTCCAGATCAACTCCTCGGCTGATCTCTCCTCTGATCATTCTCCCGTGATAGCAACAGTCAGTTCAACAATCATCGAGAATACACCTAATGGCACCATTCACAACCAACACACCAACTGGCAGCTCTTCAGAGAAGTCTTTACACACTCAACCTCAGCCTTCACCCCACTAAAAACAAAGGAAGATATCGAAGCAGCCACGGAATACTTAAACACGAGCATAATAAACGCAATCCGCCTCTCCACACCGACAAAGCCATCTAACAGCAAACAAGAATATCCCCATTACATACTAAAAAAAATAGCAGAAAAACGAAGACTAAGAAGAGTATGGCAGACCCATAGAACACCGGAGGACAAACGCAAACTTAACAACGCAACTAGAAAGCTATCCAGAACCCTAAGAAACTATAAAAACGACTGTTTCCATAAATACCTCGCCAGCTTGTCCCCCACAGCCGACGCCAACTACTCACTATGGAAGGCCTCCAGGAAACTCACACGCCCCCCACAAATAATCCCACCTATCCGCCGTCCGCAAGGTGGATGGGCGCGAAGCCCCATAGAAAAAGCCGACCTGTTTGCAAAACACTTGTCAAAAGTATTCAAACCCCATTCCCCCCAAACCGCCGCGGACGTTACTGAATACC
This sequence comes from Bombus vosnesenskii, assembly GCF_011952255.1. Classification (NCBI taxonomy): domain Eukaryota; kingdom Metazoa; phylum Arthropoda; class Insecta; order Hymenoptera; family Apidae; genus Bombus; species Bombus vosnesenskii. The sequence goes on from NW_022883029.1 coordinate 21,246, forward strand.
TGCACACCCCCTTCCAAATGTCCCCTCCTATCGAACCCTTCTCCTCTGCTGAGACTATAGAAACAATCAGTCGCCTAAACCCCAAGAAAGCAGCAGGACACGACCTAATAGGCAATAGAGCAATCAAGGAACTTCCCACAAAAGGGATAGCACTCATCACATCGATTTTTAATGCTATCCTTCGCCTGGAACACTATCCTAAGGCTTGGAAAATCTCATTGATTACCCTCATCCCTAAACCCGGTAAACCGATATACGAAACCTGCTCCTATCGCCCAATCAGTCTTTTACCTACCCTGTCCAAACTATTCGAGAAGATGCTCACGAACCGACTCCTTCCAATCCTGGAGAACTTGAAAACACTCCCAGATCACCAATTCGGCTTCCGAAAACATCATTCTACAGTAGAGCAAATCCACCGCCTAACTCATACGATCAGCCAAACACTCGAAAAGAAAAAATATTGCTCAGCGGTCTTCCTAGACATCCAACAGGCATTCGATAAAGTATGGCATGAAGGGCTACTATACAAACTTAAAAAGATCCTACCCCACCCCTACTACTCCATCCTAAAATCTTACCTAACCAATAGGCAATTCATGGTTAAATACCTAGACGCCACTTCCGCAACATTCCCAATAGAAGCCGGCATACCCCAAGGTAGTGTCCTCGGACCCCTACTGTACTCCATCTACACTGCCGACCTACCCATATCAAATGATATAACAATAGCGACATTTGCAGACGACACAGCGCTATTAGCTTCCCACGCTGACCCGGTAATAGCCTCATCCACTCTCCAGCGAAGTCTCGACTCCATGGAAAAGTGGTTTCACAAATGGGGCTTCAAAGTCAACGAAAAGAAATCCACACATGTAACCTTCACGCTCCGAAAACAAACCTGCCCCCAGGTCACCATCAACAATGCAACAGTTCCTAGCAGGGACACAGTCCGATACCTGGGCATGACCCTGGACAGGAGACTAACGTGGAAGACACACATCTCAGATAAAAGGAAGCAACTAAAGGACAAACTAAAAAAACTCTATTGGCTCACGGGCCGACGCTCCAAACTAAATATACAGAATAAAATTACCCTCTACAAGACCGTAATAAAACCTGTCTGGACCTACGGAATCCAACTATGGGGAACAGCAAGCAACTCCAACATAGAAATACTCCAACGCTTTCAATCGAAAACGCTAAGATCCCTAATTGACGCACCTTGGTATGTAACCAATAAAACAATACACCGCGACCTCAAGATACCCACCGTCAAAGAGGAAATAGCAAAATATAGCAACAGATACAGCAAAAGAATCAACAAACACCAAAACCCCCTAATCACTGGACTACTCCATACGACGGACCAGACTCGCAGGCTGAAGAGGCACTACCCGCTAGATCTAAACGTCAGATTCACTTAATTATCCAAATTAAGCGTATGCACTTACTTATAATACTTATAAATTATACCTAGCTATAATAGTATTAACTTATTGTAAATAAATAGCCATGTCACTGCGCCACGCCAGAAAAATTACTGAAAATTCTCAACGCGAGAATTGATTGTAATTTCAACAAATAAATAAAAAAAAAAAAAAAACTCTCGTCGATACATTGTATATGATCCGACGGGCAGATAGGGCGGTCTGCCTGCGACACTGTAGGGCCGCGAGCGACGGTTAGAAAATACAGCCTGTGGTAAGCCTCGTGGCGTAACACAGATTTTACGTTAATTTTATTCGAAAGATTTAGGTCAAATTTTTCCTTCGAAGAAGATTTTTCTGTCTTCAAAAGCGATTTTCTATCATTAATCGAAATATCATTTTTGCAATGGCTTGCTAGTGGGATTACGTGTTAAAACGTTCAGCTTTAAAGAGGATTATCTCCATCTCGGCGAGACTAGGCTCTCTAAAAATTGATGAATCCTGTACAGACAATATCTATAGTAAGCAACGCGTCGTCAAAACTTCAAAATATTATTACCCCGCTTTTACGTCGCAGATGTCGACAAAAATATTAATGAGATTTCCTAAGATAATCTCATACTTATTTGTATCGTTAATTCAATCGACTAAGGAACAAGTGGTGAAGAACTATTAGCAGAATCCAGGGAAGGTTTTACTGGCAAGTTTTATTACAAAACATCTAAGAACGATTTACATCATAATAAAAATAATCGCGCTATCTCGTCGCGTGACATGCGCACGAGGTCTCTGCGATTGCTAATCGATCTACAAATACTTACACGTACATATGTACAAAACTCGTGGCCATACACCACGTTGTCCATATTATTTTCATCTCGTTAATATATTTTGTATATTTATGATGTTATTATTTTACTAGTATAACGATTATTGCACTATATTCTATAAGATGGAGCTTTTGTACGAACAATTTCAGGAACTTTTATAACAAAGGAAAGTACTAATTTTTAACATTAACTACCCACGACAATTTACGACAATTATTTTAACCTACGTTCTTACTCTAATTTTTATTCGCTCGCCTAATGATTGAATTTTTAATCAATCATTGTTGATGAAAAATTGCGATGATAATTGCATTGCGGATCTTTATGCAAATGCATATTTTCGTGGATACAATAATACAATTGAAAGATTTGATACAATCGAAAGGACTTGGGCAAAAGTATGTTTCTATCCATTAAATATCATCGATAGTGCTGTACTTTTGGATATTTTACAAAATTTTGCGTCATACGCATTCTATAAATTTTCGTATCTTCGAATCACCCATAATTGCATAAAAATCCGCTGTTTTGTGATAATGAATATTAATGACGGTGGAATTTAAGATTCCTGGATTCAGTAACTTGTCTTATTCTAATACATTGCACGTTTTTGGAAGACTAAAGATTCTTTGCTCGAGATCAACGCGTCAAATATTGTACTTCGTGGTGAACGTTTCGCTACAGCCTTTCGACCTCTGTGATCGAGTTTTCGCTTTTCCTCGATTTTATACTCGATCTCCGTAGCATGCTACTCCTTAAAGGTTCACCGCGAAGCGACGCTCTTGTCACGTAAAATAACAAAATAAAAAAAGGAATTTGAGGTAAAAATAAAAAAGAAAACTTTATTTTTTTTCTAACATCAATACACTTTACAATCTACTTCCGAACTCTAGGCGTGACTTTCTAAGACTGACTCTTATGATTTTACTTTCGATCGGATCCGATTACTTTCTTTTGTCATCCCTCAACATCCCCACCGTCCATGCATTTTTCTCTTTCTTCTAGAACCTTCGGTGGAAGGATCGTTGGGATGTTGATGGTTCATTAGGCACTTCAGCGATATACATTGTCGCCGAGTGCCGCCACATCTTTATCTCTATCGTCAGTCCGTCGGATTTGAAGTATGCCGGTCGTGACACTCTCATCGAATTCCTCGCACTGCATCTAGAAAATGATCGGAACATGGCGACCGGTGGTGTCTCCTCGTCCTCGCGTTTCCTGTCAAAACATTGCGTTTAAAAATATTGAATCCAATCGCTTAAAGATTTGAATAACTTCCCAACTCGATCCTTCTCTTCTGTTCAAAAGATTTAAACGCATTTGAAGAAAGAAGATAGTCCAGTTTTCTTTTGAGAGATTTAACAGATTTTAAGAAGAAAGTAATGCGAAAGCATACGAAGATGTAGATCTAACAGAATGCTTGAGAATCTCGAACTTCGAGCTTGAAGATCTGTGAATATCTTTGAAAAAAGGAGACCGAAAGTTCCTTTATGTGATTTTACCTTCCGATACAAGGTACATCCCACATCTTCTGATCTTTTCCAAAATCCTCGCCGTCCTGCAGCGTCTGCGGAAGATCCTTATTCAATGTTTCCGGCAAAAAGAGAGTCAGAAGACTGCCCATAATTCCGAGTGTGCCCAGCACAAGAAGAGGTAGGAACGAGGACACAACATTGAGATAGACTACGAAGGGTGCGAGGATACTAGCAACGTATCCCATTATATGTATCAAAGCTACACCCTGAGCTCTTACCACAGTTGGTAATACTTCAGCCGCATATCGGAGACCGATATTGTATGAAATGTTTATCCAAAATCTACCGAGAATTGCCAGAGAAGCTGTATATATACCTGAAAAAAAATTTTAGCATTAGTTTTTAATTCTAATTTTTTATGAAATAATTTTAGAAAATTTTAAGGAATAAAAAGGGAAGAAATTATTTTATCTGTCTGTAATTTGTCTGGTTGTCTGCAATAGTTGATACAAGCATTTGCTGAGCTTAATATAAGCGTGCTTTGCTCTAAGCTAAGCACAAGCAATAAGCTTCTTATCTATAAAACGTTAATCTAGCCAATTTGAATCTAAGGGATTGTATTATGGATTACGGCTACTGAAAGCCATATAGCACTGCTGGAGCGCTGAAGCCCATCATTTTGAGGACTATTGCCAACGCCCTTTGATATATGCGGAAATACGAAGCGATCTTATATCAAAGCAGTAGAAGGGGAAATAAAATATCTATACAACGGATACATGATAGGGCTTGGAAACTATTCTAGCAATGTAGCAAATAATCTACAAGCATTTGCATGTTATAAATATTCCAAAATATACATTTTCTTCCTTTCAAAAAGCACAATGCTATACGAATGAAAAATATTCGTCTGATTAAGTCAAAATTATCGACTTAGGTTATTTAGATTGGTCAGTAATATAGAAGGGTGAATATATAAAAACGAAATGTACGAACTATTGGAAACGGCAGAAGCCCAGATGCTGAAGATACCAGAAATGACGAGGGAACCACACGCCAGCCATCTTCTGCCCCATCGATCAAGAACGAGCGTGAGGAACGTGTCAGCAGGCAGCTCGGTTGCTGCAGCAATCGTGAACGTAACAAACACGTCCAGGCCTAAATTATCGACGTTTCGTACGTGACCATCGAACACCAAAGAAATCGCCATCCTATATTTCGTAAAACAATTTCATATGATAAAGAAAAGCACGCTATCATATTTCATGTGAGAAGCAAATTCCTTGCTTCAGAAATAAAGTATTTTTAGACAAAAGATATAAAACTGTTCGTGAGATTTTTACAAGATACAATTCCGATTTTACGTCAATCTATTTGATATCTGTTTAATAGCGATACGAACCAAATAACAATAAATAGAATCGTGATATTCCGTAGTCGTGGCGTTCTAAATAGATCCAACACGGAGTACGTTTTGTCTGCTTCCTCCTCTTTGCAGATTCTGGCACAGGTTTCCTGTTATTAGCAAATTTTTAATTAGTTAATGTCGTTTGTCTGTTTTTCTTACAAATTTATGTGAATCTGTTATGTGTACAAAGATTACGA